>NC_056730.1:160146458-160268958 GCF_019279795.1 Protopterus annectens | reverse complement strand
TTATTTCTTAAATGGTATAATTGGATTTAGTCATATTCTATTCTATAATTGTATTTAGTCATACTGTGTAATTTATGCACGTGTACAAACTCCATAATTGCATTCAGTCGTATTGTATAATTTAAGCAAGTGTAAAACTGATACCTTCAAAATGAAATTTTAGTATTCTTGCTTTTCAGGCCCTGACCATAACTGAGAAGGGTATTTTAGCCAGCTAACTTACCTGGTTAACAAACAACAAAAAAATAAATAAATAAACTCATAAGGATGGTAATATGTTATATTCAGCTCAGGACATAAGCTCACTGAAAGCAAATTCATGCACTATATATAAAATTACTATGCATTCACATAGAACTTTGTCTTCAGTCTATGTTTGGTTACACTGTATCTTCAAGCTGTGATGCTGTTCTTTGTGTGAGTTTCTTTAAAGTATGTACAATTTCTCCCATCTGTTCTACTTCCCTTCCCTTCCTTGTCTCCTTGTTTTATTTTTCTTATTTCATCCCTCCGTTTTGCCCCCCCCCCCAGCCATGTCTTTTTGTGCTCTTTCTCTTGTCTCCATTCCTTTTTTCTTATTGGTTTTCAGCCTTATTCCCTTCATATAAACTTGTTAAACCAAAAACCAAAGGAAACACGGTACCAACTGCAGACCAAATGGACGTTTAACAAACAAACTTTTACTTGATATCGTAAGCGCTTTCATGCAGACAATCTCCGCACTTCTTCAGACGTCTGAAGAAGTGCGGAGATTGTCTGCATGAAAGCGCCATATATCAATAAAAGTTTGTTTGTTAAACGTCCATTTGGTCTGCAGTTGGTACTGTGTTTCCTTTGGTTTTTGGTTATTCCCTTCATATGTCAGTTCCTTCCAATTTCTTTTGGGCTCACTTCATAGACCCCCATTGATCTAACATAATTAATTTCCTGTCATCCATCATCCTTTTCCAGCATCCAAGCCTACATCCCTCTGTATTCTACTTCCTCATTCAAGACTCCTCCCTGGTATCCAGAACATCATTCAGTGGCCCAAAGTCTCCTGCAGATTTCATAACCTCATCTCCACACCACTTGCTCAAAGCTGGTACACACCTTCACCACATTCTGTGGTCTTCCTCATGTGCAGCAACTTCTTATCAGTTCTTTGCCTTACCCACCATCCTGACATAGTGCACAGTAATACTACTGCTGGGTGCTCTCTCTTGACTTTCCATTAGTTTTTTTTTTCTGCAGCCTCAGCAATAATTCATCAATGTTCAAAGTGTCCACTTGAAGTCATGCCTATTTAAATATAATCTGTGCATTAAAAACATCACATACTATAACCACTAGCAAACTGTAAAGTAACCTGCACTGCTGCAAGAATAATACATAATAGTGTAATGTGCAATAATAAAACACTTACAGATTTAAAGGGAGAAGGAAGTACCTTGCCTGGCATTCGAACATAAGCTATCCACAATTCCATTCTGCATGTATAAAGCAGCTATATACCATAAAGGCTACTGAAACCTATGGAACTTCTACACCTTATTTTTAAGTAGCATTTAAACATAGTAAAAAATTAACTACAACAACACCTCCAAGCATATCTCTCAACCTCTTAATGCAAGAAATCTGGACAAAGCCAGACAAAATGGAGGGACAAAGGCCTAAAAATAGGGATATATTTTAAATATTGTTCTTATAAACTTAGAAAGTTAAAGACAAAACTAAAAAACAGTGAACTAATTCCAAAAATGGAAGGAAACAAACCACTCCAACACAAGGAATAAAGTTAGCGCTTTCGTTTACTATTTCAGCAAACTTCTTCAGACAACTGACAATCAAATTAATTAACATTTAAATAGACAATCAACTCTATGACATCATATATTAATTATATAAATATAAGCCAACATTTAAAGGGCCCATAGAAGAAAGTCACAAATGTTAGTATACAAATGCTTAAAAATGCTTAAAAATACAAGGATTAAATATACAAAGCCAACATACTCCTAAAGTATGTATGTATATTATTCATATAAATACAAACATAAATATTTAAGAACAAAATAAGAAAATAATAAAAAGAAAAAATCATCTCTGCAAAGCCCTCAATTTTAAAATACTTTTAAAGTAAATAGCTTCGTTTAAGCCTGGTTCACTAACAGCATTCAATTTTACTTGCCAAATCAGTTCTTTTTCATCCAATTTTAGGTCACTAGGACCCCCTCTTACATTTTCATTAACTTTTTCCAAAACTAAAAAGTTAAATTCATGTGAGGGATAGGATTTAATATGCCTAGCCAACGCATTTTTCAAATCTAATCTGCTTATAGCATATATATGTTCATAAATCCTATTTTTTAATGGCCTTTCAGTACGGCCAATATAGAAAGCTGAACAACAATTACACAATCCCAAATAAACAACCCTTTTAGTGTTGCAGTTATACTTTCCTTTAATAGGGATACAGATGTTCCTTAGAGTAACTTGCTTTGTTACTTTAATATATTTACACCACTTGCATGACCCACATTTGGACATACCACAATGTGGGCCATACACTACAGGTGAACTATTTTCCAGCAACATCTTCAGGTTTCTGCCTCTCTTAAAGACAAACTTAGGTAATGGGTCCAAATTTTTGTTTAACAAATTATCCTCCATTATGAAAAACCAATTTTTATTAATAATTGATTGCAATCCATATGCATCCATAGAAAAAGTAGTAATAAAACTGGTTTTAAAGTTATCACTATTTGGAATATACTGAACTCGGGTTACATCACATAATTCACTACTAATGGTAGTCAAACTGGAATCATCAATATTAACAACCCCCTCATGTGTTTTATTATTATTCACAACTGATAGTAATGGTGTAAAAATGCCTAACAAACGTTTTTTGCTTACTTCTTTAATAAGCTCATCAATTAAAGATTTCGGGTAACCCCGCTTGAGGAACATGCCCTTAAGGAGGTTACATTCGTCCTCAAAGTCTCTATCCAATGTAGTCATTCTGGCTGCCCGCACCAATTGACCCTTAACCACACTCCTCTTTTGGGAATAAGGATGGCAGCTGGAGAAGTGTAGGAATGCATTGGAATAGGTTTGTTTCCTAAAAATTTTTGAAACATATTGTTTTTCACAACTAAGTTTGATCAAATCAATATCTAAATAGGAAATCTTAGTGGTTTGGAAGTCCCATGTAAATTGTAAGAAGTCAGTAAACCCAGTAATGTGATCTACGAATAACTTAGCAGACTCAATATTTCCCTTCCAAATGATAAATATATCGTCCAAGTAACGGGTATACCATGTAGCCTTCCCTAAAAACAAGTAAAATTGAATGCTGTTAGTGAACCAGGCTTAAACGAAGCTATTTCCTTTAAAAGTATTTTAAAATTGAGGGCTTTGCTGAGATGAATTTTTCTTTTTATTATTTTCTTATTTTGTTCTTAAATATTTATGTTTGTATTTATATGAATAATATACATACATACTTTAGGAGTATGTTGGCTTTGTATATTTAATCCTTGTATTTTTAAGCATTTTTAAGCATTTGTATACTAACATTTGTGACTTTCTTCTATGGGCCCTTTAAATGTTGGCTTATATTTATGTAATTAATATATGATGTCATAGAGTTGATTGTCTATTTAAATGTTAATTAATTTGATTGTCAGTTGTCTGAAGAAGTTTGCTGAAATAGTAAACGAAAGCGCTAACTTTATTCCTTGTGTTGGAGTGGTTTGTTTCCTTCCATTTTTGGAATTAGTAAACTTAGAAAGTTGCTAGAGTAACATGGTTTAACATTCATTTTCTGAAGGATATGAAGTCTGAAACTCAAGTAGATGTCATTGTTTAGTGACTTCAGTCCTCAGATCATCCAAGTGATTTGCAAAAAAATCACAAATTTTATGAGGAACAGACCAAAAATATGAGCCAAAAATCTGGACATTCTGCAAAAATCTGAACAGTTGAAAGGCATGCCTCCAAGAAATGTTTGCAATGATAAAATAGAAGTCCAGAAACAGAAAGATGGACTTTGGCTGTGGCTTTCTCATAGTTGTCCAGAATTCTATTCTGTGGAGCTAAGTGAACTACTGGCTTTCCTCAAGCCCTAATACAGTGACTGAAGTAATCGCATTGCTGGATATGATTAATCCTTTCCCCTTCCCTGTACTGCTAACATCAGCATCTCATGTTCATAGCATTATCCTCAAAGGATGAAGACGTGAAGTACTATGAAATGGACTCGGAGCCATTCATTTTATACAGCATGCATTTAACAGGAGATGTGCCCTCTTACCATGAGAGAAGGCAAAAATGAAAGGGAACTGTTACATTTTGACATAATGTTCTTCTTTCGGCTTTTCCCAGTCAGGGGTCGCCACAGCAGAACTCCGGTCCGCTAATGACTGGCAGTAGATTTTTTTTTACGGTGCCAGCTCAATGCCCAACCTTCAATGAAGGCACGCCCATTCACACATGTCTTTCAAACATAGGGAGGACATGCAGACCCCACACAGAAGGCACTCCAGCCAAGAATTGAATGAGAGAACCTCTTGCTGTGAGGTGACAATGCTACCGCTGTACCACCGCGGCTTACTGCCAACAATTAATTCTTTAATACACTTTCTTCCAAACATCAAATGCCAGCTACTAACTTTCATTCTTTAGTTGAGTACAATGGTGGCTGATGACATCAAATCAAAGGGGGGCTGCAGGAGGCAGCTGAATGGGTGGGGTCAATGGGAATGGGTGTGGCCAACTAGAAAGGGGAGGAGCTATACTCAAAACCACAAAACCTGTAACTTTAATTAAATATGCTGCCCTGGGTGCAAAACCATCATTATGAGAGTCCAATCAAGACAAAATGAAGTGTAGAAGAAAAAAATATTTCAATGCATTGGCTGTATGTCAGCTTACTTAATAACTAGATGGAAACAAAAAGGTTGTGAGGCATAAAAAAATTACTTTTTAAAAACATTACTGGAATGCCAGTCAAAATCAAGTATAAGAAAAACAAGCAGCACTCAGCTCAAAGCATTTCTCCTTGCACTGCAGTTCTAATTATAATTTATATTCAGCTTTAGTACCAAGTAACATGCTGAAAGTAGCAATCTCTGTGATGCCCCCACTTGTAAAAATGTTTCTTATAAAGGCCTACTGCCTGATAACAACTATCTACTTGTTTCATGGGGAAAACATGCCCAAAATAAAAAATGAAAAGCAAACAAGAAATAAGCTCAACATACATTGCGTAAAGGATTACTGCTCAGGTTATGGACCACACATGATAGATTGGCATTCTGTTCAGTTTGCAGGTAAAGCCTGCAAAGATGACCGCAAGTATCCAACAAATGTAATGAGCTTCTTGAAATAATGTAATCCTGTTCTTTATTACAAATACTGTCATGTGCATTTCAATAGCCAAGGCTTATAGGTTATCTAGTTATGTAAGTATTCTCTGCATGGCAACAACAGAAAGGCTTTCAATGTTGGCAATTCTTTAACAGTTTGCTTATTAAAACTAACTTGCATCTTACAATCTCAGACAAGCTTACTTATGGTCATTAAAGCATTGTTACTTAAACACAGAGCAACAGGCACTTTCTGAATAATAATAAGCATAAATCAACAGTATAGAAATGTGACAGAAACCAGAACAATCTGCAAAATCAAGGACAGATGAAAAGCCACTGTAGTACTTGTGTCTACCTTGGATGGGGGGATACTCTGCACATTTACACTGCATAACTGCTCCTTGCCTTGCTTGGACACATCCAGAGTCACTACATGGGGGAGTGGGGTGCAACACGTATGTCACAATTTGAAATGTGTCTGGCTGACTGTGATGGCCCTGACACATTTGTCATACCTCTCAACCTCAGAGCAAGAAATCTGGACAAAGCCATACATAGAAGTGGGACAAAGGCCCAAAAATAAGGACAATTTTTAAATATTGCTCTTATAAACTTAAAAAGATAATAGAATAGTAGGTCTTGCATTTGTATGAATTTTCTGAGGGGTATGAAATCTAAAACTGAAATGTCTGTCATTATTTTCTAACTTCAGTCTTTAATGATTTGCTACTAATTTGCCAAAACCAACGAATTTTCTGAAAAACGGACCAAAAATGTGATGCAAAAATATAAAATAGCCACACAATACAACTGGAACGTGTCAAAGAAGGGACACTTCTTTAATATTAGTACTGCTAACTTGAGCAGCTGACAAAATAAAAGAATCTACATGCATTGCTAAAATAAAAGTAATCTATAACCCTGATTATTACAGTTATTTATTAATTGTAAACCCTCCATGTTTTCTTCCAAAATTGCCATTTTGTGGAGGGATTACTAGGGGAAGAGTAACATTTTGAGCCAAAATCGGGAACAGTTGAGAGGTTTAGGTATGTCTAATTCTATAAAGCAATTTATTTGCATGTACCTCTCAACCTGTTAATGCAGGAAATCTGGACAAGGCCAAATATATTGGGGGAACATATAAACAGTACTAAAAATTGCTCTTGTATAAACTGAGACAGTTGATAGAATAACAGGTCATTCTTTAGCGTGCATTTTTCTGAAGGTTATGAAGTCTGAAACTCAGTGTCTGTCATTATTTAGTGACTTCATTCCTAAATGATTCGCCAGAAAACCACAAATTTTATGAGGAACAAACCAAAAATAAGAAGCAAAAATCTATTCATTCTGCAAAGATCTGGATAGTTGAGAGGTATAGTTCAGCCGGGGATGTCTTTGATTTTGCTGCCTTTCCCCCCTCACAAAATCATGGTCAAATGGAGCCTCCCCACCTGCAGCCATTCCAATGAACCATTACTTGGCTATTTCACCCCATTTTCCATAAGCACTAGTGTGCATACTGCTTTACTTCTGCGATGATTTGGACTTCATTTGAAAGTTTTATTTTGCATTTTACAGCACAAACACTAACATATATCTGCTAAACAAAGCAATGTAGTCACAATGAAAACAGACTTAGCATTAAAACTTCTCTGCCCTTGAAACTCACATTCATTGAAACAGCATTGAAACCCATATTCAAATAAAATACATTTTGTCAGTGGCAGATAAAGATTAACTTTGGGTTTGGGCTGTTTTCAAATCACAGGCCTCTTGCACATGAAACATACACATGCTCTTTATGCACCTTCCTGATTGTATTAAATTATATTCCTTGCACAATATAGTACAGTTTTAGAGGGCGTTTTAAATTTATTGTTTTGAAAATTTTTCCAGGAAACAATGAAACAAAATGCATGCATCAATAATGACAAAACTGCCCAATTCAGAATATTTCCATAATAAAAGTATACTCAAACTTCTACAGTCCACCAGTATCAGTACATATGCACAATCTCTGAAGAAGTAAAAGTCATGTAAATAATTCCACATTAAAGAGATCTATAACTAATGAAGAGGTTGCTGCTAGCAAACAACTTTATATTTCATTGTTTCATCTACAAATACAGTGCTTGTTACCTTCGAGGAATAAATTGTCTATCTTACACTAAAAAAATGATAAGCTAGTAATATTGCAGTAAGGAATGGAGGGCAAACTGATAACAGGTTCATAGTTACTAGGTATCTTCACCAAAAAGGAGTGCAGCATCCACCTCCTTTGCAATACAGTACAGTACCAGTAATGCATCTACTGTGGGAGTAGAACCCACAGCCTTCTGCATCAAAAGCAAGTACACTACCCATTGTCCTATCAACAATGCAAGCAGACTCAGCACAAGCAGCACTAAACTTTTGCTCCCCTGAAGCTCTCAGCTCCTTGTAAAATCTACTCACTCAGCTGTATCTCTGAACTTTGCAGCACAAGAAATCTGGAAAAAGCCAAAATTTATTGGGAGGGGACAAAAGCCCAAAAACCAGGGACACATTTTAAACATTGCTTGTATAATGTTGGAAAGTTGCAAGAATAAAATGCTGTGTTACCACCATACACTTCACTGCCAAGTCTTGAACCCAGAACCCTGTGCAAAAAAGTCAGAGCAACATACCACTATACCACATCAGCTGTTTTGTGAAAGAGGGGAAGACTGAAACTTAAATGGCTACCATTTAGTGAATTCAGTTCTCACCATAGCTGTCAACCTCTTAGCACAAAACACCTGAACAAAGCCAATAATGGGGGAATACAGCCCCCAACATATTCAGTGAATTCAGTTCTCACAATAGCTCTCAACCTCTTTGCAACAAACACCCAGACAAAGCCAGTAATGGGAGAATACAGCCCCCAAACATATTCAGTGAATTCAGTTCTTACCATAGCTCTCAACCTTAGCACAAAAAACCTGGACGAAGCCAATAATGGGGGAATACAGTCCCAAAAATAGGGACAAATTTCAAATATCCATCTTATAAACTTAGAAAATTCCTAGAATAAAAGATTTTGTGTTACCATGTACTTTCTGAAGAATATGAAGTCTGAAATTCAGATGCTTGTCATTTTTATTTAACATTTGTTAACCAGGAAAGTCTGACTTGGAACAAAAGCCAATTTTCAGCAGAGGCCCAAAGAGAAACACTCTAGACAGACACATGTCTTTATAAGATGGAAGGACACCAGAGGAAATCCACACAAACACAGGGAGGACATGCAGACTCCACACAGAAGGCACCCCAGCCAAGAATCAAACCAGAGAACTTGTAGCTGTCAGACAACAATGCTACCAATGCACTACTGACTTTGTAAGGACACAAAAATACAGAAACTACAGATTGCATGAGGAACAGAACCCAGGGGAAACCCAAACAAACAGCACCCCATCCAAGAATCAAACCAGAGAACCTGTAGCTGTCAGATAATAATGCTACCACTGCACCAATGCACTACTGACTTTCTAAGGACACTAAAATACAAAAACCACAGATTTTATGAGGAACAGAACAAGTATGAGGGAAAATCTGCAATCTTCTTTTTTTACAAATGGTGGTGGATAAGGAATTCAGGCTTTTGCCACCTAGGCCCAAGGTACAGGGTTCAAGCCTGTTCTCTACCCACCACCATATAGCAGTTCAGGCATTTTATACACACACACACACACTTTTATTTCAGTTCCCTACCTGACTCCAGTAACAGTTTCCCCACGAGAGCAGGCTCCAGCGTCCGGACGTCTTCTGTTCGTCATGCATGCGCAAGTTCAGGGACTCAAGAAAATTGTTTTTTCATTTGTTTTCTTTCCATTTTTTATTTTCTTTTCTTTTCTTTTCACAATTGGGGGCTCCAGTCCTGCAGTCCTATAGCACGAGTCGCCCCTGGTTGAGAAAACTATGTAATGTAACAGTTTCAGGAAGATAACAGAAAATAACAGTAGTTGTATCATTTTCTGAAAATGTAAGACCACAATTCCTTATTTTTTCACTTTAGTTGCCATTATCTGTGACAAACTGACTTTATACTAAATATGAAGTGAACAGGATTTCAGATACCTTGCAGTCCTATGAATGGAAAAACTCTGAACTTCTACCAGCACACTCAAAAACACACACACTGGGTGATGGCAGAATCATAATAGGTATCAAAAAAGAAAGAAAGAAGTGCCTAGTCAGCAGTGGATTAATACATTTCCCTTTGCACTTTCCAATACTTGATAATGATATTAATTAGTAATATCACTTACACTTAGGCATAATGTAGTATGTGAAACACAGTCTGAAACCTACATTCTGCACTGTACGCTGTTTTTGTCGCATATCTCTAAATGATCCATGCATGCTTATGTGTCTATGTACATGCATTATCATGTCTTGTAACTGTTATTGCATACATCTACAACTAGTAAGTGGATTCTCATCAGACCCTAGACTCCTCTGTGAATGAAAATTGTAATTTTAGTGGGTTTACTGCCAGTGCATGAGTAATTCATGTAAACCAGTGAATTTAACAACCAACAAACAGGAAAGACAGTGAATGATGAGCATTCCCTTGACTCATGAGGACTTTTTGTTTAGATTGTAGACATATACAGATAAACTGGTCAGTATGCATCACAAACCTCAAAAGAAACATTTTCAACCTAACTTAAAATCATAAATGTCCTCTTAGGTGTTTAATATATAAGTGATGTCTATATACAGTCCAGCAATGATAGCTACATTGTGGTAAGTGCAAATATGGTATGCATGTAAACAGGCAACCATTTGCCATGCTGATTGTAGCTGCAGTAGTGAGGTGTTATGGAGTAATTGTCACTTCATAAGTTTCAGATCAAAAAAGCAAAATTTGCTAAAATCACTTAAGGCACAAAATAAAGTGATTCAACACAGTTCCGCAGAGTAGAAAAATCTCTTTATTGTAAAAAGAACACATGTACATGGGAGACCAAGTAATCAATGTCTTGTCTCCCAAAACAAAGAACCTGCAATCATCATTAATAGCTCTAAGCAAACATTTTGTTATCTAGCAGTCTATGGCCTTTGACCAATTACAACTATACACCTCTATGCTATTTTGCTTGCTTGGGACCTAGAGACACCTTATCTAAACTTTCCTGTATTAGGCATACGTTAAGTTTCTCCATGTTGGCACTAGGAAGTGCCAAGACAGTGGAAAAAAGGCTAAGAGAGGCCTATGCTGTCAGGATTAATTTTAAAACAAGATGGATTCCCCTTTCAGTGTAAACATATTGTACAAAGCACTTCTCCCTTCTCATAACAAAGCTGCATTCTTCAAAATTAAACTGTCTCATAAATTTAGTGAGTGCCACTATATTACTTCAGATTTTCAGCATATAATTTCTGATGCTTACTCACATACAAAAGAGGTGAAACATATTATAAACTGCTCTGAATCTGGTTTTGCATAGACAGCGAGAGTAAATGAAGAAAACATGGTGCTGTAATTTCAAGTCAGAATACTGAACAGTAGCAGGTGGAAGAAAACAGAATAATCACCCTTTAGATTATCTCTTCCATGGTTTTCCAAAAGTACTTTTTCACAGAGAAGGTTGTTAACCTACAAAATGGACAACCAGAATGGATAATGGAGAAGGAATTGACACAGGAATTCAAGGGGGCATGAAAAATTGCTTGAAGGAATTTCCCAGGAGAAGGCTAGGTAGACATTTGGAGATTATTGCGTGGTAAGGAAATTGGATTTATTTTCTTGAGAAATGAATCCATACAGAGTAGCAAATTGGGCATTTTATTTAGTCAGGAAGAAAATGCACAGTGTGTGACTTCTTGTGATATATGGGAGAGATATATTTCAGATCATCCCTCGGTGTTGATGAATATTCATTTAGTTCTCCCAGATAAGGCATCTATTAGATGGAGATGGGCCTATTATAACTGGTGCTCTCCAGGTAACCAATATTGTTTAAAATATATTGTCCAGCAGGTTATATAGGAAAACTTAAGGGACCAGGAGGACATTAGTCCCCTGTGATGAGATGGCATCAAGGTGGCACTTGGTGATTAGCCAATGCAGAAGAGTGTAAAGATAAAATACTTAAATCAACTTTAGTTAGGGAAAAGGACAGGAGGTTGTGCCAGTTGCAGTTATACATTACATTTCTTCAGGGCAACTGTCAACAATCAAAAGTGAAATCAGCAACTCAAGTGCAAGTTGCAGATGCTAACAACAAATCAGGTAGAGGTCGAAGTTAAGAGTTGAGGGAATTGTTGGTGTCTATGAAGTGAACAACTTCTGTTCTTTATTGCATGAACTTTTAGGGATAGACAGAGGAAGCAGTGGATCCCAACAATCAAATATAAAATGGGAGAGCCTCAGAATAAGAGTGCAAATATTAGGTTGATGTTTAAGACTTTCTATGTAGAGTTATATGTAGCCAGTGAAGTGAGGGATATAGAGATTTAGACTTCTGTGCTCCCAAATTTAAAAGTATTTACTGAACAAGATAGGGGTCTCTCCTCATAGGAAACAGACAATGCAATTAAAGCCTTAGGGCATAAGAAAGCTTCTGGCCCAGATGGGTTTCCTTTAGAATTCATTTAATGGGAAAGCAATAGACTCTCTACTGTCTTGGCTACTCTCTTTAACAAGAAGAAATTATTGGGGAGATCATCACCATCCATGTACCATGCTAGAATATTTGCATTACCCAAGCCTGAGACGGATGGGTCAGACTCTGCAAATTATCATCCTATCTCTTTGCAAAACAATGATGTATACATTTTTGCTTAAGTGTTGGTGAGTAGGCTAGATTCTGTTTTGCCTAATTTGATTCAATGTGGCCAAAAATGGGTTAGTAAACAGGTACATAAGTTCATGGGTGTTGACTAAGCTAATGAATACAGGCTTCTTTTTAAGCCTAACCATGCTTACCAAATCTCTGCCAAGTTCTGGTACCCTTGGTAAATGTGAGCATTGGCCTGGAAGATGAATCATTTACAGGTTACATGTGCCCTTTAGAAACACAGCTGCCAAACCAGGGATGCATTTCCTGTTCTCCATCCACTATCCAAATTGCACTTGAATTGGTTTAGGGAGGAACCCTGTTTCACATGGATGTGGGGGGGGGGGGGGGCTTGTCCCAGAGAATGGGTAGTCTCTGGGATACATACCTGTTTTTCCAGCAGGTCCTATTTATATCACAGGAAAAGTTTAAGTCTTTAGAACAGGTAATTCTGGTATTTAGGATGAGGTCTGACAATGCCTTGTATGCCAAGCATGGATATCCCCTCAACAGCTGGTAGAAGACAGAATACAGGGATAGGGCCTTGAAGCAATCTGATTAGGACATGTTACTTAAGCCATGTATTCTTTCAGTGAGGAACCTCTGTGGATGTTCCAATAGTTGGGGGTATTTGGTTAGGTACTACAAAGGGGGCATTGCACTCAATGATAGGTCTGATAAATGCTGAATACAGTGAAACAGTGACCACCTTGAACCTAAATGCCATATCTTTGCTTCTAAGTTGCACAATACAGATTGATTTCCTCACTACTGTAGACACATGATGGTCAGAGGTTAGATTACTGTCTATGTGTGGCCCCAAGTTGATTAGATGGTCGTGGTGTGAAAATAAAGTCAGGAGCATCTGATTTGCAACTCTGGGGCAGTGCTTGTCACACTAGGACAAGCAGTTTACAAAACAGATGCCTGGATATATTATATAGTTCTTATGTACGGTGGGGTGCTTTCATAATGAAGATAACTGATTTATATAATAGATGATGTACATTAATTTAATATTATACTGACTTATGTGAACGTGTGTCCTGGAATGACTGATTCCACCTTAAAGTAACCAAATAATATGCAATAGAGCATGCCTGCATATTTACTTTTGGAATCAATTAAATTATCAGTCTGATTCATTAATTAGATTATTACAGTTAGCTATGCACAGCTTTTTTTATTTTATTTGAACATTATGGCCTATATATTGAATGCTATTTGCCCAAGCATTTATTTAATTAGACATTTTAACCTTATCTTACTTTGCTTTTCGTATTGTACACTGAATTTAACTCAATATTATGTCTATCATGTTACTGCATCTTTTGTTGTTATTATTATCCGCAAGTGTCTTTTATATGCATATTTACTTTGTACTCAAACCATGACTGAAAATAGCTCTTTGTTACTGACAACGTACACAAAAAGAGTAAATAAACAAAAATAATTAATTTAAAACAATGTTATGAAATTCTAAAATGAATTTGAGCAATGTAGGTCACTGTTGGCTATATATTTTTATGGACTTTTGAAATGCACTTCAGAAGACGCCTGTGGAGAAAGTTCCACAGAGAAATACAGTGTAGTGCAAACCATAGTAGGACTGATTAGAGAGTTTAAGAAAACAAATCAATATAATACACAGTGACAGAAAATTATATAAAAGTTCAAGAAAAGCAATGTACTACATATAGATTGGTAACAATTGTACAAACAAAATTATGTTGCAAGTAAAATACATTAAAATAATTGTGTATTGCATACAGAGTCAGAAAAATTCAAGCATTTTGTATGATGAGATATATACATTTTCAAATATTTTCTGTTGAAAACTATGAATAACTAATGGAAGAGAGCAGAAATGGAGTGTGTCATGACTCTGCTAGCAGTGTTGGTCACATTGTGGTTTAATGTAGATGGGAAAGAAGCCATTCAGGTGTATGTGAACATAAATACTGCAGGTCTTATTTACATCAGAAGTATCTGCAGTGTGCTTGACTATAGTAGGGATATTAGTCCTTAATTTGGATATATAAACAGGGAATAAGGCATCCCAATGGGAACTTCTTGGATTTTGGGGGCTGTTCTAGGTAAGGGTCATTTGATCACAATTGCCTAGTTGGGCTGAATCACTTGATAAGATTTGCAATACTTGGGATTTTATTTGGTTGCTGAAGTAAATTGTGGAGGCTGCCAGCCCAGCTAGCTAGAATTTTGTAAATAAACCTGTATCATTTGTAAATATTAATATGATCCAAAGGCTTGTCTTACAAATGTAAGAGAACTATATCTTATGACTAAACTAAATGTTATGTGCTGAGCTTCAAAAATGTAACCACAGTGCACGCTGCTGGAGAAGAGCAGAAATGTATATGGACTATATGCCTGTGCAAATGTATGTTTTCATAGCAGAAGTTGAGACACACAGAGTTAACTTGCAAACTCTGAGAAAATAAGTAAAGAGATTTACGAGTGTGTTTACCAGAACTAGAAAACAGAATGGCTGCAGCTGGAAATTCTTTCTATTGTTTGAAACAGATATAATAATAGCTTTCAAGGGTAAAAGTACTTAGTTTTATAATTCCCAGTTCCAAGCAAGCTTCTAGGAGATAAGTGTCAGCTTCTAAGAGATAAGTATTCGTGACTCTGAGGTGCTAACTTTTAGGTTTCTCTTGGCCTGGAAACTAAGGCAGAGGTGACAAGAATTATGTAATCTGAGATGACCCAGCAGAAATGTTTAATAGTAATTTAAGAGCTATCTCACAGAGAAAGTCTGTGCATTTTGTATTTGTCTCTGGACCTGTAAACATCTCAACAGCACTTGCCCTGCTCTGTAAGTAAGACTTAAATCATAGTATATCTGTTAGAGATAGATAGGAAAATAGTAAGATTAGTCTAGATGTCTTCTGTATTTAGGTTTGACTGTCCTGCAATGTTGTTTTAAAGTGTTTCCAGTGATTCTGAACTCTGCTGCCACTTTATTGAGTTAATGAGTATTGTCTTATGCTTTTATTATTTATTATTAAATATATTTAAACCCTTTAATTGTGTGGCTGGTTTTGTTCAGAAATATTTAAGCTTTTAGAGTGTTTGCATGTATTTGGTAACACTGTACAGGCCACTCTAAAATAGCCTTAAATTCTTGGACACACTTACCATTTAGATAATAGTAACATTACACAGTGGAATTGGTCACCCTTTGTAAGGGTCTTTAGTAGCTTGATAAGGGTGGTTGGTGGCAGGTGGTACTACCATATAGACTGGGCAGAAGGAGACATAGTTAGTGAACCTGTGCCAGCCTTCCCCAGGAGTGTCTGTGTGTTTGTATATAAATCAAATCATAAAGTGTGTGTGTGTCTGTGTGTGTGTGTGTGTGTGTGTGTGTGTGTGTGTGTGTGTGTGTGTGTGTGTGTGTGTGTGTGTGTGTGTGTGTGTGTCAGCTACTTGGGCAGGGACACAAAGCACTGGTTGGACAGAGAAGGTGCTGGAGCTTTTGGCTTGACCAGACAGCTGAGATCTTAACCCTATAGCTGGTAGTGGTGTGGATACTGAATTCCTGTAACTCATGTGCAGTAAACACTGAATGTGCTTGTACTCTCAATCAGCCACTCAGTGAACATTCAGAGTTCATATCACACTTGTTTTATTTCTTTTGTTAGCTTAGTTAGTCAGATATGCAGGCAAATATGTCAGCAGAGGAGTATGGCAAGCTGACAATGTGCCAAGCTAAAGGACTGGTGCATGCCAACCTGACTAAAGCAGACATGATTGCAGTTTTAGTCTCAGCTGCATCAAAGAATAGCAACCAGGAGGACAATCATACTGGCCATGGTGATGTACAACTCTCAGAGAATGGACAGCTCATCCTTTCCACAGAGGACTTCAAAATCCATATGGAGTTAAAGAGATTTGAGCTAGAGGCCAAGCATTTGGAAATAGAGGCAGCAGAGAGACTGAGGTGTCTAGAGACTGAGGGAAATGAGAAACTGCTAGGCCTGGAAGCTGAGGAGAAGGAGAGGCAGAGGCAACATGAAAAGGAGAGGCTGACTCTTCACCAGAGTCATGGAGGTAATGGGAAAGGGATTAACTGAACCCCAGAAGCAACAAATGTCAGTAAATTTCTTCCACAATTTACAAGGGGGAATCATTTTCATAGTTACATTCATATGTTTCAGAGGGTATGTAAACAATATGATGTTGACCAAGGGCTCTGGGTACAGTTCCTGACCCCCTTACTCCATGGTAAAGCTGTAACGGTTCTTTCCAAACTATCTGATGTTGACTGTTTAAATTATAATGTTGCAAAAAACTGTTTTATAGAACATTTTAAGTTAACACCTGAAGCATATAGGAAAAGGTTTTGTGTCCATAGACGCAGGACAGATGAAAGTGTGTGTGAATATGTTGCTGAACTAAGCACTTATTTTTATAAATGGGTGAGTGGATGTCAGGTCACCACCTTTGAAGGCCTGGCAGACTGTTTGGTGAGGGAAAAAGCCCTTAGCACTTTGCTTGAGGACATGAGGATTTGGTTAGCTGATAGACAATATCTTACTGTAGATGAGTTAGGGAAGAAGGGAGACCTATACCTAGCAAGCAGGGCATCACTGCACAGGAAAGAGACACCCAGTGCTGCTCATGCATCTAACGGAACCCATGGTGGGCAGCCCAGACTGCCCCAACAGAATCTGCAAATAGCAGGGGAAGCCACTAGTCCAGGTACATGTCAGGACATTATTGAATAAATGTTTTAAAAGTTGTTTTACTGACATGTATCTTTAAGGCTTTTTTAGATGCCTTTTTTTAAAAAAAAAGTTTTTAAAGGTGATTGGTTGTAAAATATTATTTAAATGTTCATGTGATTTAATTGAGACAGTTCTGAGGAAGTCTTACTACAAGATGAAAGCGCTTGACTGTTTGGTGTTTTAATTTTGATTAAAATGTTTACGGTGGCTCTCCGATTTGTCATTCAAATCTGGCAAAGTGCATTTTGTTTTTCTGAGTTGTGTTGGTACCTTTGCACACTGCTTTTGGTTCTGAGTCATGGTTTCAGTGTGGTGGTTGGAGCTGTTCCTGCGTTACCTGGTTGTTAACCAAATTTTAGGTCGGGTTTGAGAACTCATTTAAGTGGAGGACCATCATGAGTGACCCTGGTTTGCCTTTTATTTTTGAGGATGGCAATGATGGTTGGTAGACGATTAATAATGAAACTGGTGCAGCTAATTCAACCAACTTAGCACAACTAGTGCTAATGTTAACTCATAAAGTAACAATGCTTCAACAGGCAGTAGAGAAACTTCAAAACCCAGGATGTCCCTTGACACTGACGAGTGAACTGCATCCAAGGGGTGACATAAGTGAAACGTCATCACGGCTGATTATTCAACACAATATGGGACTTAGTTCAAATTCAGGGGCTGTTACACAGGATTCCCTTCCATGCAGTCATAGGACAGTGAATGAATCATCTGGTGAACGGATCAATAAAACCAGGAACTGGCTCCAGAATGGTTTTCCTTTTTCCACTTATTCTCAACCATAAGTGGAAATAAATATGGACAAGAAGCTGAAGGACTTAGGGACTCTGTTAATGAAAATATGTAACCTTCAGTGCAATAACACATATTTAATAGACTGTATTAAACAAACGAGAGTTCTGAAAGTGGTGAACCAGAATGTACTGAACTCCTAGAAATGTTCGACAGGCATGGGGTTGAACTAATGGAGTTCATAGTTAGAACTAATAATAAAAGAATAAATGAATTCATGGTGGAAATTAAAAAAATAAATGATTCTGTGACTAGTGATTTACAGTTTAATGCATTTAACTCACAGTATGATGTAATGTTTGATAGAATTGAACAACAGGCTTATATAAACATAAAAAGGAAAAGAAAGAAATTGTATAGAGATGAATGTGAGTATTGAGATAAGTTAGCCTACCCTCTCCCTAAATCTTATTTAGAAGTAGAAAATAGTGTTGGGAGGAATAGGTTGGACAATAGAATTGAATCAGGTGGCTCAGGTCAAGGTAATTCATTGTTCAACAATCCAAGGGATTCTGAATATGATCAGGAATACCCCCCATTGAGGAGATCTGATCGATTGCAGAATAAGAGCAATCATCAAAGGGCAAATAATGTTTTTTAGATCAAACATGGGGTCCCAAAGGAACAAGTTACAAGGGACCACATCCCAAATGGAGGAACAACAGTTACAACTAACAAAGAATCAGAGTTGGGACCAGGCTAATAACATTATTACCTCCTTTGGAGGGAAGTTGTTAAGTTACTAAGGGTTTAATATTTTCAACTATGCACGGGTGGAGATTGATAAGAGTCATTTTTCACTATTGAAGAAAGGGGTCAAATTTGTACCATCTAGGAAAGGTGACATTTTACAAATAATAACTGAATTTAAATTATATATATGGAAAATGAGTTTAAACTATTTGTTTAAGGACACAAGAAGAAATGATGGTGAAATAGTAGTTTTCAAGAAAAAAAGCTGTTTCAACCCACCCCTACATCCTACCATAGCAATGTTTGATAAGATTTGTACCCACAAATATATGAGTTATATCAATCCCATAAACCAAGATATTATAACCTGTCTACAGAAGAAAGTAGATTGTTGAGTGAACTAAGAAGCAATGTAAATCTAAGATTTATGAAACCTGATAAGGGGGGTGGGATGGCAGTAGTGGATAAGACTAATTATAATAATAAAATCTTTACAATGTTACAAGATGACGTAAAATATGAGGTAGTCTCCATCAATGAGATTAATATATCTCACAAGAAAATACAATTTTTATTGGAAGACTCCCTATTTCAAGGTATTATCAATGAAAATACTTTTGATTTCTTGCAGAATGAACATCTAACTATCCCGGCCCTTTTGGGATTCCAAAAACTCATAAAAATGTAATTGATCCTCCATACAGGTTAATAATAACTTCTCAGAATAGTACTACCTATTCATTGGTTATCTTTGTAGATAGGGTGGTGAGGAATGCCTTTTTGCACATTGACCACATACTCCGTTTTTCTTGGGACTTTTTGTCAAGAATCAAAAGTGAATATTATAATGACTCATGTGCATTTTCTATCATTGATGTTGACTTATTCACCTCTATCCCACATAGGAAAGGTCTACACTTTTTCCATGAAGCACTAATTGAAATGAGTATATTGAGTAATACCATGATTAATTTTGTAATGGTACTCATGGAAGTTATTTTGGAAAACAACTATTTCCTTTTTGAAGGTGAATATTATAGACAAACAAGAGGGTTGGTAATGGGTACTAGTTGTGCCCTCTTGTTTGAAAATGTAGTGATGTATAGTTGGGAGAAGGAACACATCCTTTGTAGTAAATTTACGAATAACTGGTCATGTCATTTACGTTTCCTGGATGACATATTTATTTTATGGAAGGGTGAGGACCAACATGAAGTGTTCACTGAATACATCAATGGAATTTGTTATTATTTTCAGTTTACGAGTACATTTAGTAAAGAAAAGGTAAATTACTTGGATGTAACACTTTCCAAGGATAGAATTCAGGGAAGGTTTAAATCAAACATATTTCAAAAACCAACCTTTTTGAATGACTACCTAGAGTATAATAGTTGCCACCCAGGTTACGTAAAGAAAAACAAAGTGAAAGGCCAAATGGTGAGACAAGCTAAGATGTGTTCAGAAAAGGAAATATGTTTGACGGAGATGGGTACTTTGGTAAATTTTTTCATTGAGAGAGGGTACCGCACTGAACTTATCCATGATATATGTAACCAGGGTATAAGTGAATGGGGGAAGAGTTACAAGCCCCTATTAGGTACCCCTCTTTTGTTAGATGATGGTAACGACCAGCCCCAGTGAAAAAATAGGTTTACTCAATCTATGGTTTTGACATATAGGGAAATTAGTGGACCTATTAGGAATATTCTAAATAAGAATTGGATGGTATTCAAAGGAAATGGTGAATTGTTGAATGTTTTGGGTATGGAGCCGTGTTTTGTATATAAAACTAATTACAATTTGAAATTCCTTTTAGAACAGCCTAGCAAAACTAATAAGTCCCTGAAAGGTACCATGAAGTGTGGTTCCTGTGTTTATTGTCCATATATACTACAAGTTCCTTACATAGAAATAGGTGAACCTAGGATGAGAGTGATTTTAGCAGCTGGTTCTTATGGGTCCAGTGGTTTAGTTTATCTCACAGTCTGTCAATAATGTCAAGTTTATTATATAGGGACGACTGAGAGGATCTTTTGGAAGTGAATTTATGAACATCTTTATGCAATTAGACATAAGGATGGTAATAATGCCCTATTCAGACATTTCCAAGAAAATAGAGAATGTACAAAATTTATTTTCTGCATTTTGGAAATAGTGGAAAGAGATCCCAGGTGAGGGTTCTGGAAAAATAAATTAGATCGAGCTGAATTAAGCTGGCAAATAAGAACAAATGCAACTGTTTTTCCTGGTATTAATGATGCTTGTTGTATTATGCCTATATTAAAACATTGTGCATTGACACTTTAAACAGGACATTATTGAATTAATGTTTTAAAAATTGTTTTACTGAAATGTATGTTTACGGCTTTTTAGATGCATTTTTTTAAAAATATGTTTTTAAAGATGATTGGTTGTAAAATATTATTTAAATGTTCATGTGATTTAATTGAGACAGATCTGAGGAAGTCTTACTACAAGATGAAAGCGCTTGACTGTTTGATGTTTTAATTTTGATTAAAAAATTATGGTCGCTCCCTGATTCATCATTCAGATCTACCAAGGTGCATTTTGTTTCTCTATACAGTAACCCTTTGTCCCAGTATACTGATTTCCCCATCCCTTTAGAATCAGGGGCCTTACTAGCTACCTCTCTCAGGTCTTGTAATGTAGGGTCTGAGAGCTGAGCCTGCCTACACTCTCTCTTTGTAAACTTTCCCAGCTTCTCTTCCACAGGAAGTCTAGTATCCTCTGACAGCTGTGCCTCACTGTCAGCCTGGATACTACTACTACTCACCCTTGCCCTTGCAGTCATTCTGTCCAAGGGAACATCAGTACCCACAAGCAGCTGTGGTTCACCTTCAGTCTCACTGCTACAGGGTAGCTTCCTCCCTGAAGTAACCACCTCACCAGTCCTGGCTGCAATTGTGCGGTCTTTCTGGTTCTCCCCCAGGCTACCAGACCCACATGCTTGTCTTCAAGCCTGACTGCATGTAACTGCATGAATATGTGGTACTGCATTATCAAAATAATTCCCTATCAGGACATCTGCAGGGATATCCTTAAACACACCTACTTGCTGGCTTCATTTTCCACCCTCCTAGTCAAGGTGAACTCTAACCAAAGGTATTTGGAATGGGGTCCCTCCTAAAGATCTGACCAGAGTAGCCTGCCCAGGCAAGTAGTGCTCCTCTGTAACCATTGCAGGCTTCACAATGGTTATGCCAGAGGCTGTGTCTCTCTTAGCAGTGGTCTCTTTGCCATTCACTAAGATAGGCTATAACTTCTTCTGGTAGTTTGGACCCTTGTTGTCTCAAAACAACCTACTGTTGGCATTTTGCCATTCCCACTTACTGGCTCTCCCATCTTTTGTTCCCCACCTTTCCTCCATGGCATGGAGATCTATATGCTACATGGCTCCACTGGTTGTCCTGTAGGGTGTGTGTGTGTGTGTGTGTGTGTGTGTGTGTGTGTGTGTGTGTGTGTGTGTGTGTGTGTGTGTGTGTGTGTGTGTGTGTGTGTGTGTATCAGCTACTTGGGCAGGGACATGAAGCACTGGTTGGACAGAGAGGGTGCTGGAGGTTTTGGCTTGACTACTCAGCCTAGATCTTAACCTTATAGCTGTGCCAGTGGGGAGTCTTATTGGGGATCTGGAGAGAGTGGGAGAAACCATTCCCAGACTGACTGTGATCTCTGTGTGCTCTTAAGGGAAATTGTACTTTACTGTGTGTGTACTTGTCATCCTACCAATCTGCATGGCCCTCACTGGTGTTAGTGATTAGGATCGAGCCTCCTTGATTACTGGGCCAGTGCAGGGGTGTCACATACATTATATAGTCTTTGTTGCTACGTGTAGGTAAGGTAGTTTAGGAGTTCAAGCCAGTTGAGTTTTTTGAGAGGTAGGCAATGATGAATCCTATTTAGTATGTTTGTTACACATCTGGTAATTTTGTTATAGCATTGTTCCATTTGTAATAGCTGAGGGGACTGCATGTTTGTTAGAATAGATGGTGTGTATAGCAGAATGGTCAAGATGATCATGTTGTCTGTGGCTACATGGCTTTGGGCTGTGATGTATGATCTTATTCTGTATAGAAGACCTAACCTTTTTGTACTCCATATTGTATGTGGTGTGACTGTTTCATTTTTGGTGCATTCAGAAGATGTGATGTTCATGTCTCTATTAATTGGTAGGTAGGAATTTGGGGTAGACAGTATTAGTTTTGTTTCATTTCAATTATGTATCAGTTGTGAATTAACTAATTAGACTGCGATGGAATGGAAGGATTCTTGAGCAATATTTTGAAACTGAGAAATGGTGAGTGCAGAAAAGAACTAGTGTTTAGTTGCTGAGATATTGAATAATGTTGGCTTGTTTAGCTTTATGATACATATTATTGGTAAACAAGTTAAAGAGGAGTAGGGGTCTAGAACTGTGCCTGGTGGGATACACACTTGTACTGGTACGTGTGTAGAACAGGAGACTTGCCATTTAACATATTGGATCCTATTTAGATAACTGGTGAATCAGGCAATTGTACAAAGTTAATGCCTAGGCCAGAGGGTTTAGTGAGAAGTCAATGATGAGATACCATATCAAAGACATTGAAGAGATCATGTAATGGTGGGGCCACCATACTTCCTTCATTTCTCTTTTGGTAGGCAGAGATTAGGAAAGGCAGCAGAGTGGTTTCTGTGCTATAATATGAGTAGAAACTGTGTTGGAGAGTGTTTTTTTTCAGAAATGAGTATCTTGAGTTAAGAATGGTCATATTTTTCTAGGACTTCATAACATGGACTAATTATTTCAAATGGGCTATAATTTGAGAGTTCTGTGGAACAGCAGCCTTTGTGAAGGGCTATGATGTGGGAGGTTTTTCACAGGGAGGGCACATAGACTTCGTGAATGTTTCTGTTGATTGAAATGGATACTGGGTAAGATAAGGCATTGGCACCTATTTTGATGAATTCAGCAGGAAGACTGTCTGCTGTTAGTGTAGTAGCTTTCAAGTGTAGTAGAAATATTTTAATAGTTGTTGATATGTATTTGAAGGCAAAAGGTGATGCTTGGTTGTGTGTGGTTATTGGAGGCAGTGGTTCAATATGTCTGTCGATATTTGTGCTACACAAGGCAGATGGTATGAAATGTTCATTAAATCTGCATACTATGATGGTGTTAATTTCACATGGAAGGGGAGCTAGGTTGGGGTTTTTTTACCTGTTTTCAGGAGAGTATTTATAGTATACCAGAGGTGCTCTGGATTGTTTATATGAGAGTGTTGTAGATCAGTGTGTAAAAGTTTGTTTTATTGTGTATATATTTGCATTTGTGTGGTATTTCATAATTTTCTATATGTTTGGAGATTTGTGATTTGTCATTATTTCAAGTTTTGTTGTTAGTAATCCTGAGCTGCTTAGCATTTTTGTGTTAACCATGGAACAGGTTTAATTTATTTTCACTTTCTTTTTCCAAACTGGGGGTCTATTGGTTGAGAACATTTTAAAAAGTAATGTTGAAGTAAAAGACAGCTTCATTGAATAGGTGACATCTTAAGTTTTGGGTCTATGTTTAACAGTCAAATGAAACTTTCACCAAACAGCTAAACATTGAACCCTATTCACTGAATGTTCAAAACTATTTTCCCCATTGTAGTGCAATCTCAGAGTTGGCATATATAGTTGGGCGGGTATGGGGGGTGAAGCCTCCTACCTGGCTGGGTTTGAAATACGGCAGTGTGTGAGATGGGGAAGTGTTAGCAAGTAGTTACTTTCCCTGTTTCACACAATTGCTGAAATGAACGTTTTGATGAATAAAGTTTGATGTTTAGGCATTTGGTGAAAGTTTCATTCGATGGTTACACAGAGACCCCAAACTTATAGTATATCAATAAAGATAGTTTGGTTAAATATATGAGAGACTTTTTAGTTTGCTAAAGTGTACATTTTGTGGGACTATGTTGTATTTTCTAATGGTACATGCGGGATGTGATCACTTGAGCGTTCTATTTTTTTTTAATGATGGATGCTTCAGCTGATGCTATGTTTCATCTGGTGTTAACTCTGATTAAATGAGTTAGGCTAAACAGGTTTACAGTCTGCTGTGGAAGATTAGATTTCATAGTAGTCCAGACAATATTAAGATCTCCCAAGTATAATGGACTCTTTGCGTGGGAGGTTAGCCATGATAGAATATTTTCAACTGTGTGGACATTGTCACTGTTTGGTGATATATAGAAGTCTGTCATACATACGCTTTTGTGGGATTAAATTAGAAGCTAATTAGTAGGATTTCAGCTTTGTTGAATTGGGAAGCTACAACTGTAGGTATTTAGATGCCCTGTCAAATCAAATTATATTATGCCCTGGGGGCACTGCTTCCTCATCTTTGTTTTGCAGTTTAAGCTAAGTTTTATGGACTACTAAGATGTTTGGTGAATGGGTTGCTAAATATGCATAGAGTTTTGAAAGACTGTTGCAGAGCCTGCAGGTATGCATACTGAAGATTGTGAGACTAGAAGGGTGCTAGATTGAGTCAGGTATGCAGAGGTTAGTGTAAATGTCAGCAAGCTTTGTGGAATTTATGGGACAAGGGATGAGGTGGACATCACATCAGGATAAAATTTCTTAGGGAGGTGATGGAGATAAGAATGGAAGATGTATCTGAATGTTCCCATTTCATTAATATAGAATTTGAGATGTGGGCATTTTAGTGACTTATTGTGGATGAAGGTAGTAGTGCAAATTTGTGGATTAATACATACATGCATTTTTTTTCCTCTGGAGAATGTCAGAAACAGGAGTGTTAGATGGGAATAATGTCATTTTTGTATGATATGCAGTGATATACTAAATGTAACGAGTAAAGATTAATGTGATTAAGAGGCTTAGCATTGTTTCTGTACTTGTATTGACTTGAATACCTGTTGTTTATGAAATTACTGTAGTCAGAAAAAGTGTAATGTTTATAAGTAACAGGTGGTAAGAATTTACTAAGTAACACAGATTGATGTGTAAAGAGGTAATTAGAGAACTGTGAAGAGGTAGGGGTTGTTTAGTAGACAAGTGCATATATATGCTGTAACTATAACTGAGGGAGCGGGATCATACCTCTCTAGGCAAAGCCAAAAATAATGGGGAAACAAGGCTTAAAAATAGGGAAATTGTTGAAATATTGACCATATAAACTTAGAAAGTTTCTAGAATAAAAGGTCTTGTGTTACCATGCATTTTCTGAAGGTTATGAAGTCTGAAACTCAAATGCATGCCATTATTTAGTAAATTCAGTTCTCACTTGTTTTCCACAAAAATGTAGAAAACCACACATTTTATGGGAACAGACTAAAAATATGAGGCAAAAATCTGGACATTCTGCAAAAATGTGGACAGTTGAGAGGTATGGGATTCATTCTGTGAAACAAAGGTGTAGTTAAAGAAGACAGTATGGGGATGTGGGAGGAAGGTGCGAGGTGGTGAAGAAAGCAATAGGAACAAGACAGGAAGTAGTGGATGAAGAGGAAGTATAAAAGTACAGAAGGAGTGGGTAGGAACTGAGGAACTGGAGGTAGAGTAAACAAGACAAGCTAAGCAAAGACAAGCAAAGTGAGACAAGCAAAGCGGGCTGAGATGCATTTAGCTGAGTCAGTCTAGAAAAAAAACACTCTATGTAAAATAAGTGCAATTTGAAATAATTTTGCTGCACTGAGTATGAACTTTAGGTGGCGTTAATTTCACATGGAACAGTTGAAGTAAATCAATGATTACAATGGCCAAAACAGTAACAGAAAAGCACTTCTACTGCCTGCTTTAGAATAACCAACTCAAATTCAACCTACATGTTCACAGTTGCATTAAAAAACTCTCAAAAAACTTGGACTACTTTACAGAAATAAAAAAATCCTTATAAAGGAGTCTTAAATCACACTTGCTCATGCTTACTTTTTCCCTAGCCTCCTCTATGGGTCCCCGATTTTAAATAACATCCACTCCTGACTTCTCACCAAGCTGGAAACCACCTACAACAAAATTACCAGGTTCGCAACTAAGTTACCCTCCAACTCTCACCACTGTCAATCTCTCAATATTTTAAACTGGATAGAGTTACCTAAACAGCTTCTCTTTTCACAACCTCTTGTCATTTACTCCCCTCTCAATAACCCTTCCTTCTTCCTTGACATTTCTACTATCATCTCTCAGTATACTCCTGCCAGACATCTTAGGAGTGTGGATGAAAATCTCTAAGATATTTATAAGGCCAAAAAATCTATTGGCCAAAACCTCTACAGCCACTTCCCAGCCCTATCCTGGAACCGGCTTCTCCTCACCATCAGAGAAATAAGTAAATATCTAGCTTTCAAAAAACACCTCAAAGAAAACTTAAATAGTACCTAGTCATGCCTCTGTGAAAACCCTACACCTTAAAACCCTACACCTTGCTATCGCTCAATCTCTGTCCACTCAACCTTCCATTCATGTCCACTGTATCCCCCAGCAACAATCCATACTCTTATTAAACTACTTATAGAATTGTATCTTAGTATTACATCTCACAACTTGACTCACCTTATTTCTCAAATTTTCTGTTACCTTCCTCTTTTCCTTTTTCATTCTATTTTATTCACTCAGTGATGATGCTTTTTGTTTCTATATAGGATATTTTCTCCAAAGCTCATGTACTGTACTTTAAATATATGTCTCTTATATATTGTTTACTATACCCAATCTTTTGTACTTTAACTAGACTATATTGTGAAGCTTTTCTCCCTGAGCCTCCACTGAAAGAGGGCTCGTGCTCGGGTCTATATTACCAGATCGAACATTTAGGTTTTTGAATACCTAAACATCGAACTGGTAATACCGAAATCAAGAAACCGCGAATGGCCAATTTCACACAGGGAAAGAATTCCCTAGGCCATTATGCAGATTTTGGCCTTTTGTACAATGTAGCGTGATCTCAGAGTTGGTATATTTAGTTAGGGGAGGTATGTATTTGGCAGCCCTCTACTTTGGGGGTGTGGGGGTGAAGCCCCCCACTTCATTTGGGTTTAAAAGTTTTTTTTTTTGTTTTTTTTTTTTGCTACGGCCAGGAGAATTCTTTCTCTGTGTGAAATTGACTGTTCACGGTTTCTTGATTTCGATAGTACCAGTTTGATGTTTAGGTATTTGAAAACGTAAATGTTTGATCTGGTAATATACACCCTACTGCTCAGTTGAACATTCCTGGTCAACAAATGCCAAATAAATAAATAAATAAATAAATTAAAATAAAAACTTTCTGTATTACTCTTAAGTGACAGTGCTGTACTGTAACATATACAGAGGAGATGCTCTGCCCAAGAAGTGGGGCATGTAATCTGTTTTTTTTTTGCAGGGGGGGGCTGCAAACATAAAAGAAAAAGTACTGCTAAATGGGAAACAAATGTGCTGTGGACCACAGATGCTGGTAGGGAGTAAAATAAGTAAACTGCAAGACAACACAGTTTCTTCCATGTAGTTTAGTTTGAAACTGTTTGTCTTTTTTGTGAGGGGTGATTTCACAACAGTTCAATAAGTAATTAACTTGTTGCTTTAGGCCCATTTTGTCAGTCAAGTGTAAAACTATTTTCTTTCTTTGGAGGGGAAAAATATTCACAATACTTAACAAAATGAAATTATTTCATCAGCTGTACAACATGTATTTCATCGCATTTATTTACATTAGCACTTGTAGTAATACTGTTAATCTTAAATTAATATAAACAGGCAGAAAACAGATACATTCAGTATATGAAAACATATTTCTTTAGAGTTATATAGCTTAATTGATGTTTATCTGATGGATGATTAATGATGTGAATAGAAACAAAAAAAATTGTAAGGCAATTTACCAGCATTTTCTGCATTATCTAAATAACCACAATATTTTTATATAACATCCTCAGCTACTGCACCGTTAATGTTGCATTACATACTCAAATTGCTTTCATATCAGTAGGACATAGACTATATGAACAGAAATTAAAGCACATAGTAGATAGCGCAAACATGTAGCTAGACAGAGTGCCTTATAAATCCTTTACTACAAGGCTGGAATTGTATCTTGCATTGAGAAAATGTGTTGTATGGCATAAGAATTAACAGAGGTACTGTGATATGCTTAACCGTTTTCATGTAACAGTAGATGGCATTCAATGGAAAAGTTGCATGTATTGCATAAATGACCTACTTCAGCAACAGGCTGGGACTAGAGTGCATGCAGATTTTGCTCTTTTTATGACTCAATTACAATCCTCGGGAAGAATAATTTGCATATGTAATGGTAAAAGGTATACTGTTTGTATACAATAGAGAAAGATTGCATACAAGTTCTTGCCCTACTGTCTACAAATCATGAATTTCAAAGGGCTTTGGTACAGAGATATATTATGTATCAACCCTATTTAATGGCAGACAATGCTTAATGAGTATCATCCTTTGTGTAGTTGTACACCAACATGTAAATGCATGGTAATCATGATTATATTGCAAAATGTTTAGCAAAAGAAAATGTTTGTATATTATGGTTGCCTTGCATTTCAGTTCTACATAACAGATACTCTTTTAATGAAGGTATGTTCAAACATTAATATTTCTAAACTGTGCTTTTTTTCTAAGGAGATTTGCATGGCTCTAAATAATTAACTCTACTTATCTCCTTTCCTTTTAGTTATTATAAATAGTATTGTCTGCATATTATTTATTTTCTCCTGTTTTTCTCCTGCTTATAGAACATATGGTTTCAAACACATAGCATCTCAGATGTTCATCATATTAAACACTGATTAGGTTCTCTGGTATATACAAGGCTAATGACCACCAGGGCCTTTATAAGTCTAGCCATGCAACTGAACCCAAATGTGTCCTTATGTATCATGGGTGTTTATTAGGAGGAGGTATGTTAGTTTGGGCATTGCTGTCTGCATCTGGCTATCAGAGACATGGGGGCCACACCAGGGGTGAATTTCCAATTTCTCATACATTGGTCAAGGTTGCACTTATATAGGGTTAGGGATGGACTCTGTTTCACATGGATAGGGAGCCTGTTCCATAGCATGGAGATCCTCTGAGACACATATCTGTCTTGCCAAAATGTCTTATTTATGTCACAAACAAACTTTAAATAGTTGGATATAGTGATTCTGATGCTGTTCATTTTTCAGATGTGTAACCCCTGTTGCTGTTCATTTTTCAGAGTTGGATCAGAGGGTGCCTTGGATCCCAGGCATAGCTTGCCTCTCAGTAAACTATAGGAGACCAAGTATAGATGTAGGGCTTTAATGTAAACTGCTGCAGTACCCTCCTTAGCTATATGGGTTATATTCTGCCAAGGATATAACAGCCGGCCAACTTCCAAAGTTCAGGGCATCTTCCAGCTTCAATCTGAGCTGCCTGAAAAGACAAGTTTAAATGCCAAGCCCAATGGAGCTTTCCTGATGCTGAAGAGAGCACTCCTCTGTGGGCTTTTGAGGACTGAAGCAACTAAAAATTCATTTACACCATGCATCGATTTGTACTTGTCAGGAAATAACCTAATGAATTTTTCTTCTTCTCTCAATTAACATATCTGCCTGGTATTTCCTATCTAAACAGTCTACACATATTACTCTTTCTGCAGTTAGTACCTATGCTATTAAATGCATCTTTGATGTACTATGTCATGATGTTATGCTGAATTGTATATTACATATTAGAAAAGATTTTTTATTTTAAGGCATTGCTATATTTTCTTGTATATAACTTAATGCTTACCAAATTTCACAAAAATATTGCATTCTCAAAATACTGTACTTTTCCCTTGTAAATATTCCTGTTGTATATTTCTTTTTCTTTGTTTTTGTACTGTTAAATATCTTACAACTTGAATTGTTAGTTTTTTTTTCTTATTTTTGCTAATTTCTTTCCTGGAGCTTTTCTCCTCAGGTCTCTGCTGAAATAAGTCTCTCTGGCCCCAGTCGGAGTAACCCTGTTAGCAAATGTAAAAATAAAATAAATTAAACTTGATGGTTGGCTTGTGCTGTTCCGTTGCTGAGCAGATAAGTTCTCTTTGAGGAAAAACCTTTCACATTTATTTTTTTCTAGGAGTTTGTGTTTTGATGGACTGTCTTGAGACTATACTGCAGTTTTAAAGGAGAGCACCCTTTTTATGTCAGTTTAAACATTGTTAAACAGTTTAAAGCTGCTATTTTTCTCTGAAAAAAATCTGTTTATTTAATGTTTTGGGGCTGGCAAAGTGCATTAAAGTGGGGGGTTTTGTTGTGTTTTTATTGGGAAAAAGTGATTTTTTACAATATAAAATTTGATTGGTTTGTGCTACTTGCTTTCCTTGGGAAAGAGGCACCATTTTCAGCTTGACCGTGAAACAAATTACTGGTCCCGCAGTTGGTCCTTCTTCCAGCCACTAAAAGAAAAAGAAAAAAGTTATTCAAACAGTCTTTGCTGCCACAGCAGTCTAGCAGTTTGCCTCAGCTGCAGGTGGGTGACTCTGCTGTGGCCAAAGCTGGTTCCTCAGACTACTCATCCTTTACCCAGGATCCCTATAGTGTAGCACCTACAGCCACAATCGACTGGAGGTTAGCCATGTCCTCTGCAACTATTGGGATGTAGTCAGTAGCTAGGGAAAGCCACTCTTGTTAGCCCAGGAAAGGGAGCATGGACGTCTTCCCTGTATAGTCAGAATTTAGTGTCCATCAATGAGGAAGCTGTTGTTGACATTAACAACTCTGTTAGCCCCACTTTTCCTCTCATGTATATGCTCCTGCTCAAATTTCCCTGGACATGATTAATTTATTAGGTCTGGCTTGGGGTTTAATTCAAGCTATTGATCTTTCTGAAAAGGTGGTTTCTTGTAAAAGAAAAAAGGATGTCTCTTTTCCTGAAGAGATTCAATAATCTGAATCTGGATAAGAAGATGAAGAGACAGATGAGGGTTTGCTCATCAGATTTCTGATTCAGATTCAGAGGAGAGCACAGTTATCTAATTTGTCCTGTGAGGGTTTCTCTTTTACAGAATATATCAGTGTTTTCAGTGGGAGAAATCTGAGGTTTCTCTGTCCCTCAGAAAAATACTATGAACTGTTACAAATGGAATTTCCAGAACCTTCCCCCATCCTTCCTGTGCTGTCAGCATTGGAGGATGTGTATGTTACTGCGATGACCCACCACTGGACCAGTAATCAAAGAACCTCAATCCTAAACACTGGAACCAGTGAGGGACTTACACTGGAAGGATGACAGGTACACACACAGTATTTCCAGAGGCAGCTCTCTGCATCAAGTGCAATTTCACTTAAGAGCACACAGAGACCACAGTCAGTCTGGGGCTGGTTTCTCCCTCTTCCTCCAGATCCCCAGTAAGACTCACCACCAGCACAGCTATAGAGTTGAGATCTCAGCTGAATGACCAAGACAAGACCTCCAGCACCCTCTCTGTCCAACCAGTCCTTCATGTTCCTGCCGAAGTTGCTGGCACACACACTCTTTGAGGTATGATTCACACACAAACACACACACACACACACACACACACACACACACACACACACACACACACATGGGAAAGGCTGACACAGGTTTACTAGCTATGCCCCCTTCGGTCCAGACTATAAGGTCGTTTTCACTGCCACCAGTCACTCTTGCCATCTGCCTTAAGGCTATTCCAAGGGTACCCAATATACTGAGTGATATTAATATTAATATTAAAACAAAAGGTAGTTTGACCAAGAGCAATGCTATTAGGAGTGGCCTACACAGTGTCATCAACTAAATATACAAGTACTGTCAAAACTTAAATATCTCTACACAGATCAGCCACAATGAAAGGTTTAAATATATTTAATAATAAATAATAAAAGAACCAGGCAATACTATATATATATATTCACTGTGACATCCGAGTTTAAAACCACAGGACATATTTAAAACAATATTGCAGGACAGTCTCAAATAAATAAAGAAAAAATATCTAAACTAAGCTTCGCTATATTTCTGACTATATCTAAGAGAATTATACTATTCCCTAGCAACTTACTATTAAAGCAAGGTAGATGCGGTGAATGAATCTTCTAGTTGTTGTCTGGTCCAAGACAGAATACAGAATGCTCTGTCTCACTAAGAGACTTTTCAAAATAATATCTCAAATATTACTGCTGAGATAGCTTGCAGGATGGCATCACTTCTTGTCAGCTGACTTATAATTCTCTGGTAAAACAACCATTGATGGCAGCTGGTAGCATTTAGCATCTACCTGTAAAAATAGATAGACAAGGGCTTTTGCTCAGATCTTTGGCAGATGATGGAAGTCATAAAACTATTCCATTCCTTCATGCTTTCAAGACTAGTAAATAGTTCACTCTAAAGACAACACAGAAAGCTTCCTAGTACATACTTTGTGTCTCTAGCTGCACTGAAGCATCTTTTATGGCCTAGCCTATAAATTAGTTTAATTTCAGATATTTTTCTAAAGTTTGCTGGACTGAAGTTAACCTCCTGTGTTCCATTTCCCACTGTAAAATATATACATTTAAACAGTTACAATAGTGCATGTGCATTTATGTTTTCTTCTGGTAGGGCACACTGTAGATACCTTTTAAACACAGCAATTTGCAAATACCTTTTCCACACAAACATCTGTACAGAGAAGTTTGATATATACTGCAAATACCTTTTTCACACAAACATCTGTACAGAGAAGTTTGATATATACATGATATACAGTTCTAATACATTTGTAACACAAGCATCTTATATGACATACAGTTCTAATACATTTGCAATACCAGCATCTTGCATAAATTAGTTTGATATTCACAAATGACATATAATTACTTGCTTAATTATTTACAAAATTCCAGCTAGCTGTGCTGGCAGTATCTCCTTTTGTCACAGTTACAGCTTGCAATTTTCCTGATAGTCAGCCTGCTGCTCCTAAAGAGGAAGATAGATTGTATAAAGTTCCTCAATATTTTTAAGTTTTTATACACTCACCCCAAACCTGACTCATCAGCTGTAGTTTTGGTTAATCCTATTGCTGCTAAGCATTTAGCTAATTCCAATCTTACACTTTCTGAGAAGGACAGTAAAATAATTGATAGGTATGGAGAAAAGGCATATGCTTCTGCAACTTTGATTTTCAGAATTTTGAATTGTCAGGTTCATATGTTAAAGTTTATTCTGACTAATTGCAAAAGTTTGAAGAACGTTTTATCTGCAGTTTCTTCTTATGAGGAAAAAACAGCTTTAAATGATTTAGTTTCATCCATTTCAAAGGTCATAACTCACTGTTTAAGGTTTCTTTATGACTATTGCTACTTATGCTAAGGCTATGGCCACTGGTACTGTTTTGAGGAGGTTTGCCTAGCTTTGCTATTAGAACCTCTAAAATGACGTGAAAAGTTAGATTTTAAATTCTCCTTTGCATAGAGATTTAGTTTTTGGTCTGTCTGCTGCAGAGGTTGTCAAAATGTGATCAGAGGGATAAGCTGATCCAGGGAATCTCTCAGAAAAAGCTTCCCTTTTCCAAATTTTCCAAGGGATTTTCTACCATTTTGTCCAGTTTAGCAAGAAACAAAATAAATAGTCTCAGCAAAATGCTAGTAAATAGATGTTTAAGTAGTAATGGCCAGGTAATTCCAAAAAAGAAGGACCTTCTCCCCAAAGCAAAGGACAGTCTAATAAGTCAGAATGATTATTTAAAAGACCATGTTCCCTACCCCTGCAGTCACTGTTCCCTTTCAGACAGTCAGAATCTCCATTTTTCTCTTTGCCTTCAAAGAAATGAAGTCTGAAGATCATTCATCAAGAATTGAAATGGCAGTGGGAAGAAATTCCTATTTTTCAGGGAATAATTCCTCATCCATCAAGCCAGACTCCTCTATTTCCACCTGTCCTTCAGCATATGTTGTCTCAGGGAGTACTAAGAGCCAGCTCCCCTTTTTCAGTTTGGTTAAGATTTTTATTCAAGGATGTTTTGGTATCAAAACAAAAGAAAATATTTGGAGACCAGTTCTGTATCTTTCTTTCCTAAACCATTTTGTGATAGTGCCCAAGTTCAAAATGCTGTCACTTCACAACCTATTACCTTGTCTTCCTCATTTAAGTTTTCTAGTAACAATAGATTTAAAAGATGCTTATTATTGCATCCCTATTCATCATCAAATTTCAGTCTTGGCAAGGGAATACCTCAGGATATTGGATTTCATGGCATCTATGATTCTCATGATATCCCTGGCAAAGATCCGCATGAGAAAGATACAATGGTATCTGAAGTATCTAAAGTCTCTTTAGTCCCAGCACCAACACACCATTATCTTTTCAAGTCCCAATTCTAAGATTTGTTGGAAGAGGTATTTCTTTGTAGAGACAGTAGATATCACTAAATCCAGGTCTCTCCTCCAAACCCACCCCACAACTCCAAAGCAGTCAGTCACCACAGATGTTTTGGACTTTGCTTGGGGGGTAGTATCAGGGGGGGATAAAAGTGCAAGGTGTTTGGGAAACCAAGGAAAGACCCAATCACATACATTTAAAAGAGATGCTTTCTTTAATCAAGGCGCTCAACTTTCTGAATTATTGTTTGGTCCCCTGGGCCTCTTCAAGTTGTTACAGACAATAGCACAGTCATGTGGTACAGCAACAAACAAGGGGGGATCAGGTCTTACCTCCATTGCAGACTACCCATGTTAACTTGTAGGTATAGCTTCAAAGCATTCTTTCACTCTATAGATATTCTACATCCTGTTAGAGCAAAATTGTGCGGCAGACAAGCAGTGCAAGACAATGGCAGACCCTCACAAATGGAAAATAGATTAGTATGTCTTCCAAAATTTGATCCATCTGTAGAGAATTCCTCAAGTAGACCACTTTGTCTCCTCTTTGATCAATCAGTTGGCAAAAATCTGCTCTGGTACTCCATACAAGTAGGTCTTGAAGAAAGATGCATTTTACTTTCTTTTATGTTTTTCTACCCTTTCCAGTGATATCCAGGATACTTCTAAAGATTCAGAAGGAATCTCCAAGATCATTATGGTGACTCCTTTATGGCTCAGGTAACAGTGGATCTCTCTTCTTTTGGAAATGACCAGGGGCAGTTACCACAAGCTTCCTCACAGCATGGATCTACTCACACAAGAAATGGGGTGTTTGATACATCCTGACTCCGGTCAAGTTCAACTGACTCCCTGGATGGTAGGGTCTTAATTCCCTTTAGACAACTGTTTACTAATTACATGAGGCAGGTATTAATGGAGACAAGAAAGCCTGCTACTATCAAATCATATATTAGCAAATGAAAAAAAAAGGTTTTCTAGTTGGTGCCAGCAACATAACCAGCACCCTTTCAGGGCTAGTGTTTCTCTTGTTTTACAATACTTGCTTGTGTTACTATCCTATGGCCTTTCTTACTCCACCATCAAGGTTCATTTGTCAGCCATGTCAGCATATCGGCCCATGGATACTGCCCATCCAATGCATTCTCATGTAAGAATGTTTTTGAAAGGGATTTTGCATAACAGACCTCCAAGAAAACTGGTGGTTCCTCCTTGGGCTCTTGATTATTTTGTCAGAGAAACTAGCACTTGCTCCATTTGAACCAGATGATCAGACTAACTTGAGGTTCTTAACATGGAAAACTGTTTTACTGATTGCTCAGACCTTTGCAAGAAATGTATCTACATTGCAAGCTCTTATGGTGATTAACCCTATCTCATTTTCCACAGAGACAGGGTTTCGTTGAGAACTAATCCTTTTTTTATGCCTAAAGTAATATTCAAGTTTAGGGCTTAGGGCATTAATGAGATAATAACTGTTACATATTTATTTGCATATTTTAAATTAATTATTGATATCTAGTTGTTTTATATTTTGTACATACATATATGACTGTAATTCCACCTGATAGTTATAGGCTTGTATATATTTTTTATTGCATTTTAATATATTTAAAGTATTTATGTCATATGAATTATTTTATTTTATTGTAATGATGATATTTTATTACTTAAAGTATTGGAAAAAATATATATGAGTGATTTTGACACACTTCTATGGTGGTTAGCATTATGTTAAATAGTGACTTTTTTGTGTTAGGGTTTTATAAGAATTTGCACATTACTATAAGTATTTCTTTAAGGTGGTGTAGCTTGGATTATTTTAAATTTTACATGTGATTAAAATGTACATGTGATCAATTAACTATGTTATATAAGATGTAATTAATTGATTGTATTTGTCTGATGAAGTTCTGTGGTTCAAGATGAAAGCACTTACCAGCTTTTTACTTGGTGATGTGAATAAAGTCTTGTCCTTTCTTTTCGGTGGATTTTGGCTCATTACCATACGAGGTACGAAGGTACATTTGAGCAAGGTACGACAGTACGACTGAGCTTTTTCTGTTTCCTCCATTGCATTTTGTGACTTTGCAACAGTTTTGCTTTGTGGTTTGACCATTTTCGCTTGTGATAGCATCCGAGGAGATTTTGAATGACTCAGTGGAGCTGACATCTAAAAGCTCCAATTTTAGCCTGCTACAATGAGCAGTGGTGGATTTAACTAATTTGGTGCATAACCTTTCACATAAGGTTGATTCGTTTTTGGCTACACCCCCCCCCCCCCAGTGATGTAAGATGCCATTCCAACACGACGAGTGAAGGGAACACAGCGTCTTTTGGTTTACAGAATACATTAAGGGATTGTAACCTACAGATTCATTCGCAACAAGCCTCTACAAGTGGTTAAGGACCAACGGAGTCTATCTTGTTGGATAATACCTGTAGCAGCTCTATTCCCTGCGGTCAGCATTCGGTGCAAATGGAACAAGTTGGACTAACTTCTGTTGGGGTTCCGTTACTGAAAGACTGGCTTACAACAACTGTAACACTTAATAGTGGACAGCCTTCTAAGACTGGATCTGGTAACAGATGCTTACAATACTTGTTAGAAGAATGTGACTATTATTTAACTAAGATAAAACACCTACAATTAGACAATGCCTATTTTCAGGAATGTATAAAAGAAAAAGTGGTACCAAAGGGCTTAAGGATGTGGCGTTATCCGAATGGCCTAAAAGCTGATTTGTTTTTTTTTTTCAAGGAACTGACTGCTATGTTCGATCAACACGGGTTCGAATATATGAACCTGGTGATAAAGCATAATAATATTTTGATTGATGAATTAATTGAGCCTGTTACTGAACTGGACTATGTTATATGTATTCATAAACAGTACAATGATTTTAAAAATTAACATATTAAAATGTATGAAAGTATTGATCAGTTAGCCTGTAATATTAAAGTAAGAAAGATAAAAAAATTAAACAGAGATAAAAATGAATATATTAAGGGTTTAGCATACCCTAACCCCCACCCTCACAAGAATAGGGTAATAAATTTAATGATTTTGATACAACTGATAACAATGGTTCTTCTAATCACTATTCTCATGTAGATCAAGAAGAGCATTTTTTAGATGAAGAGGAGTATCCCCAATTAAGGCGCTCAGAGCGTTTGAAGAACAAGATGGGTCCACTAGAAAAGGAGAGTCATCCAGTTCCCCAGTTTCAAAGCAATTCTTGGCAGGGGGGGGAGAGTGTGAGGGGGAGGAACACCTACAAGAGAGGATGAAACAACAGGAAGTAGACACATTTGATTTCCAAGATGACAATATAGGATGTTTTGATATGGCAGCAGTACATAATGATCATTTACTGCCTGGATGTTTAATTTTATCTAATTTTTGTGGAGATTTTAAGGTTTACAATGTTTCCAAGACCAATATAAGCACTAGTCACTGTGATGTGTTTTCACAGGGCTTGGGTTTTGTACTCTGGCAATATAGTGATATAGGTAACATTTTAATGGACTTGAAACTATTCACCCGCAAGTTGAATTTTAAAATATTGTTTCAAAATTCTGTTTCCAATCAGACGATTAATCCTTTGGCAGTTTCTAGTACCTATAATCTGCCATTGCATCCTACGGTACTATTATTTGAAAGGATGTGTGAAATAGACATTAGGAATGCATTGTCACAATACAGATGTATTGATGAGACTGACAAAAAGGAAGTAGATATTATTAAGGAGATTAATATGTTTTTAGACAAAATAAGAATTTTGAAACCTGATAAAGGGGGTGGAATAGTTTTAATGAATATAGAAGATTATAATAAAAAAATGTTGTTTATTTTGAATGGTAAAGGGTACTCAAAATCATCCCCAAACAAATTAAATGGAGCATACCGCAAGATTAGTAATGAATTGCAAGATTTATTTATAGAGGGTACAATATCAATTGACGTATTGAACTATCTTTTGATTACACATCCCAGAGTTCTTATCATGTTTGGTTTACCGAAACTACATAAGGATTTGGCACAGCCCCCATGTGCCCAACAGTTGACTCAAAAGGGTCCATTACACAACCCCTTGCAAAATACTTGGACTCTAAGCTTGAACATTTGATTTGTAGTGAGGTACATATATGTAAGGATTCGTGGATTTTTTTTTGAGATCAAGTAATATTTCATTTAATGAATCTTACATATTCCTCACTATTGATATAAAAGATCTTTATCGATAATTCCTCATAATGTAGGTCTTGAATGGTTCACAGAGTTTTTGTATGATAAAAAATGTGAACATTTTGAGGTTTTATTATATATTCAACTTATGGAAATGGTATTGAGAAATAATTTCATCCTGTTCAACAATGACATTTTTTACAGCAAGAAGGGGTTGCTATGGGCTCAGCATATGGGGACTTGTACGCCAATATTGTAGTAATGCAATGGGAAAGAACATATCTATTTCCCTGTAAGTTTTTTTACATACATTAAGTGTTATTGTCATTTTTTGGATGACATATTTGTGATATGGGATGGACAATTTGAAGTCATTAAGGAATTCATGGATTATATTGGGTCTACTACACAGTTCCTGAAATTTACTTGTAATATTAATTTACATGAAATTTCACATTTAGATATTCTATTAATTAAAGATTATAAAAATAAGAGATTTTTATCTAAGATCAACAGGAAAGCAACATACTCGAACTCATTATTACATTATATTAGTATCCACCCACAAAAACAGAAGAAAGCTATAGTTAAGGGGCAATTAGTTCGAGCAGCTCGGATGGTATCAAATATGGATGACTTCCTTGATGAATGTGATTGTTTGAAAAACATGTTTTTAAGAAGAGGTTATCCAATTAAATTTATTAATGCTATCATTATAGAGGTAGTAAACAAGAGAGAAAGGAATTTTTATTTACCCCTGTTAACTGATGATCAAGCACATGACCAAATAGTGATAGATGGATCTATCATTATGGAGGATAGAAATGTTAGAAATTATAATATGTCCTTTATATCCAATTTTACAATTGGCAGTATGGATATAAAGAATATTTTAGTGAAGAATTGGATCATTTTGGGACAGGAAAGGAGCTTGCGTCAATTTATAGATGGGAGCCCCATAATGGTATTTAGGAGGGGAAGGAGTCTAAAAAACTCCTTCGAAAGGCATTATGGTGGAGAAACAAAAAATAATGGATTTATGAGTAAATGTGGTATGTGCCACTTTTGCAAATACATAAAGGAAGGAGATGTGTTTCAAATTAATAAATTGAATTTTAGAATTAAAGATAAGTATAACTGTAATTCAGAAAGAGTGGTGTATTGTGCAACCTGTGATTCATGCTGTGGTTATTATATAGGTAAGACAGATAGAAAATTAAAAAATCATATCTATGAACACTTATATGAAATCCATAAAAAAAGGAAACTAATGCCCTAAACAAACATGTGACAGAGAATGAGGGGCACTCATTTATGTTTTTTGTAATAGATAGTATATGTACTGATATTAGAGGGGGTGCCTGGTCATTACTCTTGGAGAGAAGGGAGCTGTATTGGCAACTTTTTTTAGATGCAACTAATTGGCCTGGTTTGAATGAAAGTGTTGTCATTAGCCCCCTTTTAAGACTTAGGGCATTAATGAGATAATAACTTTGTTACGTATTTATTCACATATTTTAAATTAATTATTGATATCTAGTTGTTTTATATTTTGTACATACATATATGACTGTAATTCCACCTGATATTTATAGGCTTGTATATATTTTTTATTGTATTTTAATATATTTTAAGTATTTATGTCATATGAATTATTTTATTTTATTGTAATGATGATATTTTATTACTTAAAGTATTGGAAAAAATATATATGAGTGATTTTGACGCACCTCTATGGTGGTTAGCATTATGTTAAATAGTGAAATTTTTTGTGTTAGGGTTTTATAAGAATTTGCACATTATTATAAGTATTTCTTTAAGGGGGCATAGCTTGGATTATTTTAAATTTTACATGTGATTAAAATGTACATGTGATCAATTAACTATGTTATATAAGATGTAATTAATTGATTGTATTTGTCTGATGAAGTTCTGTGGTTCAGGACGAAAGCGCTTACCAGCTTTCTACTTGGTGATGTGAATAAAGTTTTGTCCTTTCTTTTCGGTGGATTTTGGCTCATTACTATACGAGGTACAAAGGTACATTTGAACAAGGTACAAAAGTACAACTGAGCTTTTTCTGTTTCCTCCGTTGCTTTTTGTGACTTTGCAACAGTTTTGCTTTGTGGTTTGACTGTTTTCTTATGGTGATTAACCCTATCTAATTTTCCACAGAGACAGGGTTTCCTTGAGAACTAATCCTTCTTTTATGCCTAAAGTGGTATTTAAGTTTACTTTAAGCCAAACTATCATGCTCCTTGTTTTCTTTCTTGAACCTCAAGAAATGAGGGTGAAAGGATAATCCATACCTTGGATGTCTACAAACAACCCAGGTACTATCATCTTAACAGAACAAAATGCTTCAGATTTTTCAGATCAGTTGTTCATTTCTTGACAGTAAGAAGAACGCACAACCAGTACCTAAACAGGCTATTCCCAAATGGTTGTCTCTGGCTATTAAATTTTATTTTCTCATCATTACAAAACTAATCCAGGCAAGGACAAGGTTCACTCTACCAAGGCATTGCCTTCACATTTGTTTTTTTTTGCAAGGGCTGGATTCTATTTATTAGTGTTCACCTTGTTTAAGTTAATCATATTCTCTGCCTTGGTGATCTTATGAAAGTGTTTCCTATTTCACATGAAATTTAAAGTTCAAAGAGTTCTTCCTGAAGCTGTAGCAAGACTAAAACATTGTTGTGGAGCTTCTGTGAGAGAGAAGCAGCTCAACACTTGTTCTAAGGCTTAAAAATATTTAAATAAGCTTCAAGCAAAAAAGCAGTATTTAGCTTCATTTTTTGAGTTGTAAAATGTTTGCAATTGCATCAGGCAAGCTGCAACAGTACCGAAAGTCATTTTAAACAGACTTTTACAAGAAAATTTGACAGAAAAGCTGTTCCAAGAAAAAAAGCATACCTCTCATTTAACCTTAAAATCACTTAAAGAAGCAGGTCTACTCTTCCATACAAGCCATATAATATTTTAAACAACCAGATATATAGTAGGAGAGAAGATAGAGATAGAAAGATAACAAGAAAGAAAAACAGTCACACTGCACATATCACATATTAAGAAAATGACAATGTTAAAGAACTTTCCTTTCTTAAAATATCTAATATTTACTTATTGTTAGTATAGAACTAATACATTATACCTTTTAATTATACTATACATTAATGATACATTTTAAACTAGTCATTGAATATGAATATTACAATTAACCCCACAGAACTAACCCCCCCTAACTCTTCTTCTTGTTATTCAACAGTAACACATAGATTTATCATATTAAATAACTGTGTTTTACTACATTATCTATGAGAACAAATAAAAAAACTTTTACCTTGTTTCACATGATATTCTTATTTAGAAAATAATGAGAACAAATATATACTAAGAACTTACAATTTGTCCATTATATGTCCAGTCATTTGTCTCTAGTTTTTTTATTTTGCTTTTCTTTTAAATTCCATCCATTTCTTGTGGCTTGCCTCTTTAAACTTATCAGTGCCCAGTCCATATCTTCAGTTTTGTCCAGATGTTTCTTCTTCTGTACAAAATCTACTGCTTCATTTAAAGTGTAAAATGTCTTTTGTCCCTCAAGTCAGAAAATCCTTATTCTAGCTGGGAACACAATCTGTGTTGTGATGTTTACTTTACTTAAGTTTTTAATGAAGGGAAGTGGAAGTGGAATAGTCATTATCAAATCTTATGGAGTCGTCTCTTATTTTTATAGGCTATATTCAGGACTAAGTCTTTATCTTGACTTGAAATTAACTATAATTGAGAAGAAGATATATTGTTTTTAGTGGGTTTTTTTTGAGAGAGAGAGCTATGTGCTCTCTCAATTCCAAATGAGAGAGCTTCAAATAAAATAATTTTGTCTCCTTCTTCCTTCCCTGGTATTCCACAGATTCTGTATTATTTCTTGTTGACCTACTCTCCAGGTCATCTATTTTTCTATACATTCAGAATTTTGTTTGAGAATAAATTCAATGTGATTTTCAGCCACTCTCCCATCCATGTCATTCACTGCTTCTTCCATTGTTCTTATTGTCTGTGATTGTTACTAATCACCTCATTCACTAACTCCATCTGTCTCTTATTTTCTTCTTTAAAATTATCCATTTTCACCTCCAGTTTATCTCTTTTTGATGCAAGATCCTGGATACTAGTTAGTAAAGACTGCAGTTATTTTTTCATTATAGATTCTTGTGTAGTTCCTTTTGAGTTTTTTCATTGTAATAATGAAGCAAAAAGCTGTTCTGACAGGAAAAAAGTAATAGAAAAATCACCATCTAGATTTTCAGTAAAATTTTATAGATAACTACTTAAATATTAATCTTACAGTGAAAAAGACTTTAAAGTTATGTTTTTGATTAAAAATCCTGTCATAATAAATCAAAATAAGCAGAACAAAGTTTCAGTGCTGCTAACAGCTCTCCATCTTGGCCACGCCCATCTATTTGCAATGTTATGGATGAACTGAAGTCTTTCACTAATTCCAAGAACAGAAACTATATTTGTTATAGAATATGTTCAAGATATCTGATTATGTTGTAACATAGTTCTAATGGGAGGAGTACTAACCTTTTTTTAATTTATTTTGAAATATATTTTGGTATATACTGTAGGAATAACTCTTCACAGGAGAGTGTGTTACAAGGTATAGCCACTTCTAGCTAGACATGGACCAAGTGTGTGACAAGATATGATCACTTCAGGCTAGATATGGACTGAAAGGCAATTGTTTTTGTCATGACACACCCTACAATGATTTTTTACTATTATACAACTTATTTACTTATTTAACATAGAGATTCAGAGTCACTTGTATTGTTTTAGATTGGTTTATTTATTTACTTTCAACAAATATTAACATATTGCTTATGTTAACAGGTGTCTGATACTTAACTTCTTTGGTTGTTGAAATGAAGTTTATTGATTTTTGGGGAGTTTTTCTTATGCTTTAGTTCCATTTTAAAACTGTAAATTAAAGTTATTTCCAATCACTCTATGTGCCATGTAATTCACCTTTAGACTCTTCATTGTTGCTAATTTAAGAAACAGAAGAAAATATTACTGTATTATAGATCATGTTATGTATTGCTACAGCCTACATGTAACCCCTGCTCGCATAGTTTGTGAAACCCTTAAGTGACTAGGGTTTTGAATTATGGTGTCTCAAAGCAAAGGAAATAGAAATGCTACTCTTAGTAAAATTATATGGGAAACTGTATTTCCTGAATTAGCTGTAAAACTACAGCAAAGTAGGTTGATAGTCAAAGTGGATGATTTCTATGCAATCTCCTACATAATGAAATAAATTAACATACAGGATGCAAGAAACACAATGTCAGTCCATAAGGTGGATTTCTAGTGAACCTTTTCTTACTTAATTTCTTTCCAAACAAACAGGTAAACTGGCCTTCATTGAGGCTACGGTGCCATTTGGATAAATGATAGGAGTAGACATTAGATTATTATCTCATGTCATTGGTGTCCACATTGCTTAAGCCATCAGTTCAGCAGACTTTTTTTGCCAGGAACCAGAGTTTCATACAGAGGTCAACTGCCATATTTCACAGGCGACCTAAACTGTACATAGCTCTCAACTTGTTAGAGCAAGAAATCGGACAGTGCCATAAATAATGAGGTCAAAGTCCCCAAAACAGTTCCAATGCTTTAAATATTGCTCCTACAAACCTTAAAAAGGTAGAATAACAGGTTTTGCATTAGCATGAATTTTCTGAAGGCATGAAGTTTGAAACTCAAATGTCTGTCATTATTTTCTGACATCAGTCTTCAATGACTTGCCAATGATTTCCTAGAAAACCAAATTTTTATAATGAGCAGACCAAAAATAAGACACAAAAATCTAGACATTATGCAAAAATCTGGACAGTTGAGAGGTATACCTAACCATCATAGTATTACATCTCATTGTCAAATTTAATAAAATCACTTGATAGTTCCTTTTTGTCTGCTAATAATTTTATTTACCCTTAATCAAGTGTGTTAAAGTATGCAGTCTTTTTAATTTGTAGGAGCTGTCATTCATCTATGACTGCTGCTGTTGTCTGACTACTTTGGAATTCTTCTTTTAATGTTGACACACTTGCATTGTTTCTTTTATTTTGCTCTTTTTGTTGTAGTTTGTTTTAATTCAAATATGTTTGCCTTTTCTTGAAGTTTTAAAATGTATTGGCTAGGGACAGTTAGCAAAGTTTTATTTTCCATTGTCTGATTGCAAAGATATTAAATGTATATGATTTGTGGGGAGTGTAGCTGTCAACAATTAGGGACAAATCTAAACAGAATCAGAGACAAATCCAGAAAAAAATCATAGACGATCCGTAACACTTTTATATTAGCATTATTAACTTGATATTGATAGAAAATAACAGAGTGTGAATTAATATCCATTTTCTGAAGTAAAAGAAGTCTATAAGTATAATTAGAGTCATTATTTATTAAGTGCAATTCACCATTTTTTCTCTGACTAAACTAAAATTCCAGTCAAAATCAGGGATGTCCCTGAAAATCAGCGACTGTTGAGAGGTATGCAAGAATTTGAGAAACAGCATTTATTACTGAAAATAGAACAGGAAAACATTTAAACCTTCTGCAGTTGCCACTGATGTGTGACTTCTACTGTTCTATGACAATTTTTCCCATCCACACACCCTGACCCTATTATACTATTAAACTCATTGGATATTGACTGGCCTGCCCTACTTTACATTGGAAATCCCTCCCAGCATCATTTCATCTGCTCATACAAGTGAGCAGTACATGAAAATGGAAAGATCTTCACCTTAGACTGTTAAAGCTTCAGTTACCCTCTCGTTCATATCTTCCCAGTGATGACTAAACACTACAATGCTTAAAGTATTAACTCCTTTTTCCATCTTAATTTTAAAATCTGCAGCAACTATTGGTAGCCTTCAAACCGTGTCTCATGAATCAGCTTGGGTTTAGTACTTCTGTATTGCTCTTGTTAAGAGAAGAAGCAGAGGGACATTATTTCCTAGCTTTCCTAAAGATGGTCAGTCACTAAGAACTGTTTCGTAGGAGCCATGCTAGGATTAGTGCTACTGTTTTACTCCTGCTGACAAAAAGAGGACAGGGGCACTGATTCCAAACCGTATGCAATTGGCAGTGTGTATGGGACATCCTTGTTTTGTCTGGTTGCAGTTTTCATGAAAATCTCTTCTGTTTCACATTTAGACCATTGTACAGTTTATCTCTCTTTTTCTAAGCTGTTGTGCATGCTATTCAGGGCATATCACAGGAGAAGGTTACAGCAAGACTATAGACTCCTGCAACATCTGGGACATATTGTCACCCTCTTCTCAGGAACCAGCTTGGGGGCTTTGCTTCTGGTAAGAGAAGGTGCAAAGGACATTGATTCCTAGTTGAATGCATTTGCAGAACAGGAATACCAGCACTAGTGCTATCCATGTAGAAGCCAACACAAGAATCATCACTATTCATAATGCTTGGTAATTCTGTCTTTTCAGTAAGTACTGCTAGATTAGCCTCCATCTAACCTAACGTGTTATCCTAAATACTTTATCCCTCTAGCCCCTAAGTATTATCACCAATATTATTCCTCCAACTCTGTGGCTACATGACTCAACAGTCTGCTGCCACTCTATCTGTGACCAGTCTGATTAGATTTATAAAGCAGCACATAGCAACTGTCTTATAAATTGTTTACTGCTTCTCCCAATTAATAGTACAACCTGCAGGAGAAGCAAATATTTAAGAAACGTGGTGGCAAACATCTTCCATCAAACACCACAAGCACACAATTCAGCTATCACGTAGCAATAACAAAAACAGTGTGTTTAGCATTTTGTCTTTATTTTGCTAAAGTCTTCATCAGAACAGCATCACAATCCTATAAACTTTAAATATGTTTCTTAAAATCCACCCCTATCAAAAATAGCCAACTAAACATCTCATCAAAAACATCTAACTAGTTTTAACAACAACTAATATTCATTGATTCATTTACTCTTGGTGGTGAAAATGCATCTAATTTTATTTGCCAAGTACACTAAACACCGAAAGTGTGATGAGAGACTTAGGGACACAGGTGGACAGTGGTCTCACCTTCAATAGCCGCATCGCCACAACAGTCAGGAAATCCTTCTATGTGGAACACCTCATCACTAAGGGCTTTTCATCCAGAAAAAAGGAGGTCATTGTCCCACTGTACTCATCCCTCATTAGACCCATTATAGAGTACAACGCCCCATTTGGTATGTACCTCACAAGACATCTGCAACAGCTGTAAAGGCCACAGAAATACCTCACTAAATGAATCACATGCCTAAAGCAGATGCCCTATGCTGACCGTCTAAAAAAACTCCAGCTATACTCTGTGGCATATTGTTTATATTATTGTGGCAATCTCTGCTTAACATACAAGGCCATGTCAAACCCTGAGCTGTTGGACATGCTCCACTTAAAGAAATCCCAATCCCTCAGAGGCACACACTCCAAGGATCTAAACCTTGTCATCACAATGAACAAAACATGCTGGAGGGATAGGTTCCTGACCCAGAGACTCCCCATACTCTGGAATAGACTGCCCATACATGTCAAGCAGAGCGCCTCCTTGGCCCTCTTCAAAAGGAACTTTGATAATTGGATGGGAGATAGGAAATTCACCCCAGGGATCACGTCAGTCACTCTGCTAGACATGTCCAGGGAATAAATATTGTGGGAAGAAATATCCAGGGAATTGTTATGGCTAGGCTTGTATAGGCCCTAGGGCTGATAGCGTACCAACCTATGAACTTATGAAGATAACTCTCTCTTTGTTAGCAGAGTTTTGAAATTTCCACTTACATCCAATACAGTAACCAGATATAACAGCACAAATATATATATTTTTAATCTTTTCAATTCAGTGAACACTTAAATAAAACATTAGCTTCATTTCTATTTTTAAATGCACTCATTTGTATAGTATCCTAGCAGTATGTTTCTTTCTATTTTTCCTAGGTAGAATGCGGCACATGATGCAATATTGGTAAATAAGCCAGTCTTTCAGAATTGCAATTGAAAACCTCTCGAATTAATTATTATATCATAGGTACTAACAACAATGACTTTATTAGAATTAATAAATATGTTTACTTAACAATATCTACATTTATAAGTATCAGGGGTCTTTTGTTGTTGTTTCTTTCATTCTCTTTCCCCAACACAATTTTTTAATAATTGTGTTAAATTAAAACTTCCTTTATCTATAAATATAAGCTCATTTCCTAAACTATTTCTCAGATCCAGATTTCCTTAGAGCTCTTTCCAATTGTTTTTTCTCATGTTCTTACATCTACTGCATCTACACTATATTCACTTGTGCAGGTAAGTACATGACTCTTTTCCTATTCATAATGTTATCTTTTACAGCCAGCCCTTTCTTCACATCCCTTTTCCTTTATGTAATTTAATACATAACTAATACTTTCTTATAAACTCACTCTACAAATAACTTATGTAAAATTCCTAATTCTTGTTCATATTTAGCGACATCACTAGTGAAATGAGAAATCCTAATGGTTTGTCCCTTAAAAATATTACATTTTATACATACTAGATGTTGGCTAACAGATACATATTTACAAAAGTTGACTTCCTGTAAATACACAGTTCCATCCTTCCATTCACATCACCAGTTTTAATTGTAACATGTAAAACATAATTTCATTTTTTGACCAGTGGAAAGTAAAACCTAAAAATTTACTGTAGAATTCATATAAATCATTCATTCATAAAAGTCAGATTCCTTGCCTTTCCAAATTACAAAAAATTCAAAATAAAATGTTTATACATCACTAAATTTTCATAAACTATGACAAGTACATTTATCTTCCTAGTAAGCCATTTTTAAATTTACATTAGCTGAAGTCATATTGTCCCCATAACCATTCCCTTTTTGTAGATATAATTTGTTGAAGTAAATTCTTAGACATAAAAAATAAATTAATTCATCTGAAAGTAATATTCTCTACTAAACATCCTTTTAACATTTCAATACCTTCTTCCAATGGAATGAATCTATATAAAAATTATATATATATAGTCCAAAAAGAATATCTTTCTTCCCACTTTATAGTTCATAAACCATTTAAAAATTCCAGGTAATCTAAATGAATGACTTTGTGATTTGTGCTGTATTTTTAAAACATCCATACAAATAAATACTAATAGGTTCTTAGACTCGGCTTAACAAATTTAGACTCAGATTTAGCAATAAATGGTCTAAACGTGAGGTTTGGTAGACATGTATGAATTTCTGTAATTAAAAAAATAATAACCTACATTCAGACTTTCTCACATAGCCATATATTCAGTAGGCTCCATACATCCACAGCACCACATCAAATACAAACAAAGTCACAAACGTCACATCAGGAGATGTCTAAGCACTGAATATGACCATCTTTTTAAAGGGCCTTTGGCTGTTAGCATTGACACAACTCAAACAAATACTTCTCATTTTACAACAACAGCATTTATTATGAACTTCAGTGCAGGAATACAACAGAAAATCTGGATTGTGTTGTTCCAACTGTTGGCTTTGGGGTACTGAGGTTGAACCTTGCTGGCTGATCAAGAATTCATGGAAAATGATGTCTCTCTCTTAATATCTACAAAAGACAATGTTTGGTATTGCGAAATATGTTATGCATCCAACATTAGAATTAATTTCTTAATTTCAGGAATGAATAAAAACAGTTAAATGAATATTAAGAATTTGGGGACAGAGCTTCACCTTTTAAGAGGACCAGATCAATCTGCTCTTGTTCATTTCAGTGGCTCAAGTCATGTGAGATTACAAAGGCAAGCACAGCAAATCTGACATTCTCTTCACTTAATTGTAAAAAAACTCTCTTTTTCAGTGTCTTGAACATTAGAGCATTGTCAGATATTGCAAACTTATTGTGCACTTTAGACTGACTTCCTTGTATCCAGAACTGCTACTTCTCCAGTGACTGGATCTCTTTCCAGGATTGTAAATATTCATATCTAGAAAGCCAACATACTTTGATAGTGTTCTTTCTTACAAATCTTCATTGTTAATCAAATGTTCAACATTTATCTATCCTGTCTCCTGCTCTTATAAGACAATTTAATCATTTTTGTAACTGTCATAGAGACTTCATATATGCACTGCAAAGTATTCAATGTAACATTTTATACAATTGTATTAAAACTATTAAAGATATTTCTATATGTATAGTCTTGCAATAAATATTCTGATGTTGTTAATGGTGTTGCAAAGATGACATTAAATGTAATTATTTAGTGTACAGTTTTTTGTAATAAATGTATGTGTGTGCACGTGCGTGCGTGCGTGTGTGTGTGTGTGTGTGCGTGTGTGCGTGTGTGTGTGTGTGTGTGTGTGTGTGTGTGTGTGTGTGTGTGTGTTTGTGTAGAGAGACGGGAGGTTGGGGGTTGGTATAATGATTAAGGTGTTTACCTCACAGACTCAAGGTACAGGCTTTGATTCTTACCTTTGGGTCAAAAAAATTGGCTAGGCTTAACATGGTCCACAAATGCAAATAGCCTGCTACTAACCCATGAACTATACACATATCATACATATAAAATTTCTTTGTCAGCATTGAAGTGGCAGAATGATGAAAATAAAACTGGGTAACTGGTGAGCCTTAAAAATGTCAGGCAGCACAGAGAATTAATGTCATGAGTTGTTAACGAGCTGCTTCCTGTACTCTAGAGTTTGTTTCCATCAGCCTTCATTTACATACTGTGTGACTCTGAGAAAGTCATGTAACCAAAAAGTGTTCTGGGGAAAGTTAGGAAACTGGGCTAGGCTCTTTACTGGTCTCCTTGACTGCATCTCTAGTGACTATCTTTGAATCTAATAATAACACACCTCTAACCCTATAACTTATGCTGAGGCTGTGAAGAAAAATTTGCCAAAACCTCCTAAATCATAGTCTAGATCATCCTCAAGTTCATAGGGCAATATCCACACCTTCTCTTTGCACACATACTGCAAATTTATGCAGATCACTCAGATGTGTCCAGGAAAGCAGGCCCAAGCCTGTAAGACCTACTAAATTTGCTTCCTTACAGGGAAATGTTTTATTCTTAGGACTCTATAGATTTCACACTCATCATACTAGACAACAACAAGGTGACTGTAAGCTGCGTGTCAGATACCTGAATCTGTGATGTCATAAGGTTCATAAGTATCTTAAACCAGACAAATTTGAAAACAATGTAGTGGTGGCCCAGGTGGGAGTGAATAACCTTATGTGCTCCACGCAAAGGGACATGTAGAGAGACATGATGGAACTTACTATGCATGTATAAGTGGCAGGAAAGACACTGCTCGAGTAATATCATGCCTTCAACAAGAATGATGCCTAAATACAAAGACAAGATATTTGGCTTTAACAATTGGCTAAGCAGTTGTCATTCTAACTTGAGCCAGTATGATGGTAGATAAGCCTTTCTGTTTCACCAGGGATGTCTTTCACCTCTTGTCTTAGGACTTCAGAATACTGGATAAAGACATTTGTGCCTTCATGGGGCCTTTTAGGCAAGCTTACTATTGGACATTTCTATGTAAGAAACTCAGACTCATATTTGAACATCATTATGGCACTACCCAATGCTATGAGTCCAAATATAAAAATACCAGAACTCGAGGCCCTTATTCAATGTTGCTTACTGTGACATGGTTTCATTGCAATGACAGCACCCCCTTTATACCAAGGCTTAGCAGCTTTCACTTCTTCTGGTCTTAGATAACTGTGGTGTGGAGAATATATGCATTTGTCAGAAACATCATCATCTCATGTCAAATTACCAATTATCATAACCTGGTGCTTCTGGAGATCCAGCTCATCCTTAAGAAATTCAAACATTATTTCATTGTTTGTACAGACCCCCATCAATGCTCTCCAAAGAGCATGGGGATTCCATTAATACCACTGAGGCTAGGGGGTATGAATTTCCCAAGAATTGATTAACATACTAATACCTCTAAAACTTGATATGTTCAGTATTTCCTAGACTTTGTTAATGCCAATGTACTTAGATCAAATTGTGTAATTGTCCACTAGAGGCTCTAATATCCTTGACTTGATCCTTTCCAATCTAGCCTCCTCTTGTACTCCACCCCACAACTCTTCATCCATGGTTAAATCTAGCCACAAATCAGTCATCTTTGGTGCCAGGCTTAGTGATACCATCTCACCATCAAAAGAGACCACTGTTAGGGACTTCTTAAGGGCAAATCTACTATAGGCTAATATAACACCTACATAAAACACCCTTTCGGTAGTGCTTCACAGCCACAATGGTGGGAATCTCCATTTTCTTTGCATATACATTAGATTTGGTCACACTACCAACCCCAGTCTTCACATGATCCTTTGTGCTCTGCAAAATCCCTTGGCCTAAGGGAACACTATATGTGCCTGTAACCCTCCCTTCCACAAATGAGATCTCTTGGCACCCATAACAATGTGCATGTTTAATTGAGCAATTATCTAAGCAAATGCAATTTTTTGTCAAAATCTTCTACTCCTACTTGTTAATGCTGTTGTTTCTTGTTCTTACTACATTTATGACTTGCCTTATCAATGCTGCATTCAACATGTTTCTGTGTTTTAGTTCTTCTGTAATAGTTCTTGCCAATAGCTGATGTTGTTACATGCAGTATAATCTTTGTAACAGCTGCGAGTTGACTGCTCCTTCTATTTTTTTAGCCTGTTCCACTAATGCAGTTTATAGTAATGTGATTTGTTTTATTTTATTTTTTATTTTACATTTGTTGACCGGGCTAGTCTAGCTGGATACATGTCCTTTTTCAGTAGAGGCCCGGGGAGATAAGCTCCAAGACATGGTCTAAATACAATACTACAAGTTCAAACAACACAGAAAAAAAAATATCAATATACTAATAAAAATAGCAACTTTAAAAAAGAAATAAAACTCATCAACAATGGCATTAAGTAATTAACAGTACAGAGTTTGTAACGGAATATATTATTGAGGAAACAAATCATAAAACAGTGAAATTTCAAGTATGGAGACATATCAGGTTAGGTCATAGTTAAACAAAGGAAGTTAGGTGAGAAGTAATGTAGCAAAAGAGTTACTTAAGAAGAGAAAGTAAAAAGAGGATATAAAAAAAAGAAAAGGGGTAGATAAGAAAAGTATGATAAGATGGGGGGAAAAAAGTAGCAGAGGCTAGTAAGCACTGGATAGGTTAGATAACTTAGTAGAGGTAGATGACTAGTCTGGTTTTGAACAGGGGCATAGCCAGTGAGTTTTGAGGAGAAGTTTAAGTCTATTTTTAAAGAAAGATAATGAGGTGAGTGAGGAGAGGTCACAAGGGAGAAGATTCCAGGATTTACCTACAGAATTAGAGAAAAGGGAATCCCCAGCTCTGTTGTTAGGTTTAGTGGTGTGGACTAGTAGTTTTTGAGATGAGCGTAAGGACTTCAGATTTGTGTAGGGGTGATTAGGGTAGATAAACTTGGAGTATTAGAAGGTTTATAAAGGATGTTGTGGGCAAGGGTGAGTTGGTGAAATTTAATCAGGTGTTGTAGTTCTACCCATCCTAGCTGTTTTAGGTTAATGCAATGATGGGTTCTATATGAGTTGCCTGTAGCATATTGTGCTGTTATTATAAGCCATTTCCAATTTGTTGAGGTTATTCTTGGAGAGATTAGTAAAAATGGGAGAGGCATAAAGGAGTGTAGAGATCAAGTGTGTGTGGGCAACTGTAATTTTAGCAGTGGGGGAAAGGAAGGGTTTTATCCTGTAGAGGGTACCGATTTTTTTATTAACAGTCTTTATGGTATTATTGATATGGATGTCAAAGTTGAGATTATTGTCAATGGTGACACCGAGTAGTTTGGTGGTAGAGTCAGGACATATAATAGTATCATTGGTAGATGTTACTGAGAATTGGAGAGGGGAGGACTTATGAGTAGGCGTGAAGAGGAGAAGTTTGGTTTTTTTAGGGTTTAAGAGGAGGCAATGCTGAGAGAACCATTTTTCAACTATGTTGAATACTTTTTGGGTGAGAGCATGAAGGTCATGGGATGATGTAGCTAAACATAACAGGTTTGAGTCATCAGCATATTGTATGCAGGTGGCTTGTGGGAATAGCTAGATGAAAGTCATTAATAAATATAGAGAAAAGAAGAGGTCCAAGTATGGATCCCTGAGGGACTCCTAAGGTAACAGGTAGAAGGGTGGATAAAGTGTTTTGCCAAAGTACTGCTTGTTGTCGGTTGTCAAGGTAGGATTGGAACCATTTTATGGAAAGTGGGTCTAATGAGAGAGATTTCAGGATGTTTAAGAGAATTTGGTGGTTTACCATGTCGAATGCTTTGGACAAGTCGATGAATAGAGCAGAAGAAAGGTTGTTCAGGTTTTGGTGCCTGTTAATATAGTCAGTGAAAGGCAAGAGGGCAGTGGTAGTGCTGTGTGAGGGTCTGAAACCATGTTGATAGTTGGAAAGTAAGTTATTTCCAGTTAGATGGTGGAGTAGTTGCTTATGGATACACTTCTCCATAATTTTAGCTAGGGGAGAAAGTAGGGCAATGGGGCGATAGTTTGATATTTCTGTGGAATGCCCTCCTTTATGTAGGGGGATTATGTGGGAGACTTTCCATATAGTGGGGATGTAATCTTCAGAAATCAATCTACTTATCAATATAGAAATAGGATAGGCTATGGCCTTGGGTGATATCTGTAGATATTCAGAAGGCAGTAGGTCTGCAGAAGGAGAGCATGGTTTCAGTTTATTCAAAAGGGTTTGAATAAATGAGGTTGTAACAGGTTTGAAATGAAAGGGGGGTGGTGGGGTTGAGGAGTATGAGGGTATTGTGAAGGTATTAGGTGTTAGTTGCCTGGCTAGTAATTGGATAGTATCTGTAAAAAGGTATTGAAGGTATTAGCTGTTTGGATTGGATTATTCAAGTCTGTATTTTGAGGGTTTGGTGTAGTAGATTTACCTGGGTGCAGTAATTGCTTGATGCTGGCCCAGAATTTCTGTGGGTTGTTGTGATTAGGTTGTTGATATTGTAAGTAGTAGTTTTGCTTATCAGAGAGTATGGCCTTTTTAGTGTCATTTCTTAGCTTTCTAAATGTTAGTTGGTCAGTGGTGTTTTTTGTCATTCTCCATTTGGCCCAGTATTTATTTCTGATGTGAATATTGTGTCTGGTTTCACTGGAAAGCCATGGGGCAGGCTTGGCCTTAATTCTTATAGATCTGGTTGGAGCATGGTGATTAAGAATGGCAAGGAAGGTAGAGTTAAAGAAATTAACGGCTTCATCTAAAGGAGGATGTTTTAAGGGAGCCCAGTTGCAAGCTGTAAGTTCAATTTTGAATAGATCAGGGTTAAATTTCTTTTTTTTGGATCTAATATGTCTGGTAGAGGTTGGGTTAGGGGTGTTGGTTTTATGTCTAATGATATAGGTGAGTGAGTGGTCACTAATGTCATCAGGGAGGGTTCCACAGTCATAGTAGTGAGTATGATTGTTAGTTAGAATCCAATCTAGTGTGTTAGCTTTCTTGTTAGATTTATTTATTCTGGTGGGGGAGGTAATGGTCTGGGAGAAACCATATAGGTTTATGTGAGTGGTAGGGAGGCTACTACAATAAGTATTCCAGTCTAAATTCATATCGCCTAGGATAATGGTTTCTTGAGGTAGGTGTTGGGATAGCCAGCAAAGGATATTTTCCAAGGTGGCTATGTTATTTCCAGGGGGCAGATACATACAGATGATATAGATTGATTTAGCATTGTTAAGTTCAAGTTTAGTAATGAGAATTTCTGTTTTGGAGTCCAGTGGTATGTTACAGTTATAAGTGGTTAGTTGAAAGCCTGATTTAAATAGAATAGCCACAGGATATATGGTTTTGCTTCTTATTCTGGTTAACTGCTTCTGCTCAGTGACCATCCTGATTGATTATCTCTTGGCTAACCTAGGTATTCCCTAAAACTTTGCTTACATTTTTTTCACTGTGGCTAACTGAGGTATTTCCTTAAACTTTGCTTAAGTTTTTCACTGATGTAGCTTATCTAGCCTAGCAACCTTTCTGGTTGCTTGATTCCAGGCTAACTAAGGAATTGCTTCCCTTATTAACTTACATATACAGATCACAGGCACTGTGAACCACTTTACGCCTGTGATGCCTTATTCTACTGCCCAATTTAGCATAGCTCACAGTTATACTTAAGCTTTTCATTCCCTAATTTTTATATATTTTGTAGTTATAGAGATAATAGTTTTACATCTTGCTGTTATCTCTCCCCTCCTGCCTGAACAATTCCTCTGAACTTCTTTTCTACCAGCAATTGTGCGGGACTGCTCTCAATTATCACTCTTACATAGTCTCACTTGTGAAAGCTGTTCACAGCAAAGATCAAGGACCATCCAGATTTTCTCTATTTCCAATTTTTTTGACTCACAAAGTGAAACCTTGGTTAGCTAGCTCCTCTACAGGATATAACAATGTTTATGTATGGTTTTTAACATACCTGTATGCATTGAACCCCTACTTTGTTTTAAAGCAAAATTAGATAATGCTGCTACTGTATTTTTGTTTAGTTTTGCCTTATTTTTCAATACAACTGTAGTTATTTCTGATCTGTTATTGTCATTTTGATGTCCATTTTTCCTTGTCTTGCCTTTCTCCCTTTTAATGCTCTCTCTCCTTTTATTCTCTATTTGTCTCCATCCAGCCCACTATACACTACAGACTGCTCTAACTGAAATTACACTGCTAAAAAAACTGGTCCTTTCCAAATACCAGAGTTCCAGGACCCCTCCACTGAACATAGCTACAGTATGGCTGAGCAATTTTTAATAGCCTACCAGTGTTCTTGTAATTTTTTACTGCTTATATTCTTATGTTTTAACTGCTCCCAGCACACACATTTCCTAGGGATATAAAATATTCACTCCCCCTCCACCAATCAATTTCATAAACCTTTTGCAAGCACTCCCTACTTGCACCAGCATTTAACTAACTGCTTTCATATTTCTTTCAGTAGCAACGTCTTTTTCCTCCATCCTTGTCCTTGTCTTCCTTAGGAGCTTTATTCTACCTATGAAAAAACAGCAGTTTTCTGTTGAATATCACCAAGCACGATAGATTCCACCACAGTTAAAAACAAAGTGGTTGTTGTTTTTATTCTACCTATACCTTTAATCTTTTACATTTTCTCTTCAATTCCTTATCCCTTCTACTTCTTCTTGTATAGCTGTTCACAGTCCCTATCTTAACCTCACATTCCATAAAGATCAGCTTCTGTCCCTTTCTCTCTTCTCCTTAAATTCTAATAGTTTGCTTACCTTGACTTGAGAGTTTCCACCCCTCCCTGATTGTTTATTTTTTTTCTGTAGTGCTTTACAGCTGTGACAGTGTAGCCCCATTCCATTCAGCCTTTGTGAATTCCCACCCACCCCCACTTACTCTATATTGATATACTCTAATCTCCACCTCCTTCCCCAGCTCTCCCCTCCTCTTCCTGTCTACCTCATCCAATCAATACTCACTAATAATCTCCTCTTTCCCTCTACTCTACTTCCTCCTTTGTCCTACTATACCATAACCAAACCTATAATAAACACACACTACATACTCTCCTGCCATCCCCTACTTACCACACACTTTACACACCATTCTTACCATTTCCCCTGTACGTCTTTACTTTTCAGTTTCTACCATTTCTCCTTCCTGCCTTTTATCTTACCCTCCAATAAACTCTCCCATACACAAATCTCTCTACCCTTCTGTGATGCCCATGCACTGGCCCAATAATCAAGGAGCCTCAATCCTCACCACTGGCACCAGTGAGAGATGTACACATTTGGAGGATGACAAGTACACACACACAGTAAAGTACAATTTCCCTTAAGAGCACACAGAGATCACAGTTAGTCTTGGGCTAGTTTCTGCCTCTTTCTCCACATCTCCAGTAAGACTCCCCACTGGCTCAGCTATAAGGTTAAGATCTCAGCCAAGTGGTCAAGCCAAAACCCCCAGCACCCTCTCTGTCCAACCAGTGGTTCATGTCCCTGTCCAAGTAGCTGACATGCACACACATACACACACACACACACACACACACACACACACACACACACACACACACACACACACACAAACACACACACTCATACACACTTTGAGATTTGATTTATATGCAAACACACAGACACTCCTGAGGAAGGCTGGCACAGGTTTGCTAGCCATGCCCCCTTCTGCCCAGACTACAAGCTAATTATCACTTTCACCAACTACTAATTACCAGCTATGCTAAGGCCCTTACAAAGGGTGCCAAATCCTACTGTGTAATGTTATTATTATCCAAATGGTAAGGGTGACCAAGAGCAAGGCTAGTGGAGTGGCCTATACAGTGTCACCAAATACATATGCAAGCACTCTGAGAGCTTAAATATCTCTAAACAAAACAGCCACAATTAAAAGGTTTAAATATATATAATAATAAATAATAAAAGAGCAAGACAATACTCAAACAACACAGTAACTACAGAGTTCAGATTCAAAGGAAATATTTTATAACAACATTGCCGACAGTCTCAGATAAATACAGAAAACATCTAAACTAATCTTTACTATATTCCAATCTATATCTAAAAGAAATTACTGTACCCTAGACTTACTTACAGAGCAAGGTAGATGCAGAAATGCTGAATGGACATTTCTAGGTCCAAGACAAGATACAAAATGCCCAGTCTTTCTCTATAAGAGAGTTCTTAAATTAATATCACATATTACTGATTGGTTATCCTGGATGACATCAATCTTTGTCACCTGCCTTTAGTCCCCACACTAACAGAAACTAAGAATTTTAGCATCTCTGTGTGAGAAGTACATATCTCTCAGAAGTTTGACTAGAATTGGAAGTCATAAAACAATTAAACACTTTTACATTTTAAACTTTGTAATTATTTCTGTTTCAAAACAATAGAAAAATCTCTAGTTCTAGATATTGTGCCTGCTTGCTGCACTGAGACTGAGATAACACAATTGTAAAACACTTTACATTTCAACTTATTTTCTTGAAGTTTTGCAAGTTAACTTTGTATATTCTAGCTTATACTATTAAAACATACATTTGCACAGGTATATAGTTTATATGCATTTCTGTTCTTTTCCAGTAGGGTACACTGTGGTTACATTTTAGCTCAGTACTTAACATACAGTTCTCTTACATTTGTAAGACAAGTATATGAATCATAGTAATATTCACAAATGACATATGATTATTTACAAAATTCCAGATAGCTGGGCTGGCAGTGTCACACCTTTCACTATCCCCTTTATTTTGTCTCCCTGTTCTTCCATCTTCCTGCTGCTTGTCTCATCTACCTTCTAAATATGCCTGAAATGTTTATCTCTGTTCCCTTTCTTCTCCTATTCTCCCCACTAGCCTCCTATCAGGTAAACATTTCACCTTTCAACTTATGATCCATACTAAATCACTCATATTTTAAAACTGATAAACACCACCCAGTCACACCTCCTCCTCCTCCTGACCTTTTTCATCTTCCTAACTTTCTCATATACAAATACAAAATCCTTAACATCCACTACCATCAACTAACTAAGTTCAAGCAACACTCTACTCAATACGCACTGACTTCTCTATCCAATTACATTAAACAAATCTCCTTATGTGAAGACATTCATCCTAACCCTTTTCCCAATATCTCCCCCAAACTTGATTCTAATGCCTATCTCTCCATATGCACTCATACTATCCAATCTTAACAAAATCTGTGAATTTCACTCCTGGGTTGCTCTGTACTCTCCCGACATAGTAATTTTTACAGAAACCTGGCTTAAACACCATATTGCTGACTCTGAAATACTTCCACCTGGCTATAATATTATCCACTCTGACAGATTACACAAAAAAGCTGGTGGTGTAGCAATAATTTATTCAAACCACTTTATATTCTCTTCTTTGCCTATACCCCCCCCCCCATACACCCACACAACTTTCATCCTGCTGAAACTATAATTTACAACTGCAAACTAAACAGCCATAAAAACTATGTATCATAGGTATATATAGCCCTCCAGGGAATAACATTCCTGTTCTTGAAAAATTTATTTCCTGTTCCACCAACTCTATTTCCAGTAAAACTATAATTCTTAGTGATGTGAACATTAACTGGCTTACCTTAAACACTGACTTCACTTCTTCAAGTATTAATCTTCATGGCTACACTCAACTAATCTCCTCCTGTACTCGTTATGATAAATCTACAAACACAGACAGCACCCTTGACTGGATCTTAGTATCCAATCCTAGTCTTACCAAAACCCCAAAACACACTCTGATTCTATCAGTGACCACCTCCCTACTTATGTCCAATGATTTTCCCTCCATCAAGTTAGGCAACACAAATATAAAGCATGCAGTAGTCTCACCAACTTTAATCCTAATACATTTAACAGCTTACTCTCCACTATAAACTAATCCTTCCTCTTTAGCCTAGCACTAGATGATGTTCTCAAATTCAACTCTATATTTCTTGATACTCTTAATAGCCTAGCTTCCCTCAGAAGAAAGAGTGAAATGCTTCCCTGCACCTTGGCTTTCCCATTGCACCCTAGCCCTAATGAACAAAAGGGATGCTGCATGGAAAACTGGTTAAAATCTCAATCTCCCAGTCAGCTACAAACCTACAAACAACTTCAGAACTTAACAAAAAAAGTCAATGACAAAAAACTACTATCTTGAACCACAAATTCACCAAAAAAAACAACAATCACAAAAATTTGGGGGCGGCCATTAATAAGATTATTAACACTGGTTCTCCTAGCATGCTAAACCTTGCCCTAATGACTCTTCCTCTGCAACTGCTATTAAGTTCAACTCCTACTTCATTGACCCCATAGTCACCTTAACTGAAAACCAACACAGCTCAAACCATACTACACCTCTCTCACACAGTCACAGTAATTCTACTGCCTCTACCTCATTCATCAAATCTTTGTTGTCTAAACTCAACTCCTGTTTCCCCTCAGTAGACAATCTACTAATTGAATTCATAAAACTAGTATCTAACTCCATAGCCTACCCAATCTCCATACTGATTAATAGGTCAATCTAAAAATCTACAGTCCCTTCCATCTGGAAACAGTTTTGTGTTATTCCACTTCATAAAGGTGGAAACGCTACTAACCTTGCCAACTTTAGGCCTATAGCTATACTGTCCCCTCTCCCCAAATACTTGAAAAATGCATATACAAACAACTTATAGATTATCTCCTACACGAAAATCTTCATTCCCCAGCCCAACATGGATTTTGCCCATGCCATAGTATAACTAATGTCTTACTGTCATTCACTGATACCATCATAAAAGCCAGGAAAAATAATAACTTGGTATCCTCCCTCTTTCTTGACCTCTCTAAAGCTTTAAACACAGTCTCCCACCCTAAACTTCTCTCCAGAATGTCTGCTCTTGGATTTTCTAACCCTATTGTCAACTGGATTTCCAGCTACCTGTCCAATCAACAGCAATCAATTAACTGGCTCTCTTCCTGTTTCCAGTTCCTCACAATTAACACTGGGGCACCTCAAAGCTCCATCCGTGGACCTATACTCTTTAACATTTTTGTAAATAATCTCCAGTCATCTTGCCCTCAGTCCACACTTGTACAATATGATGATGACTTCACTATCATCTGCTCTTCTGATAATCTCTCAAACCTCCAAACCATCACCCAAGCATCCCTTAACTCTATTGAAATCTGGCTTAAAGACAGCCAACTTCAACTCAACTCCAAAAAAAAGAATACTGCTATTTCTCCCAAAATCTAAATCCCAATACAAAGCAATATTTACTATCACATCTCTTGATAACACCAAGATACAAGTAGTGCCACACACCAAACTGCTTGGTGTTATCATCAATGATCAACTTAAGCATGATCTTCATATCCAAACTGTTTTTAAATACTCACCAGAAACTTGGCTCACTCTATAGAGCTAAAAAATTCCTAACTAATGACTCCAGACTCTCTCTTGCTAATGCTTATCTACTTTCCAACCTACTCTATGCCTCTCCCATTCTAACCAACATACAATCCACCTCAATATCCAAAACGAAACTCTGTTATAAAAAAATTACCCAATTTGCTGCCAATCAGCCCTTCAACTCACACCACTGTCTATTTCTAAAAACCTTAAACTGGCATGAACTACCTCACTGTTTCCTCCTCTCTCAACTAGGCCTTACACACTTCATACTAAATAAGCCTACTTTCTGCCCATCCATCTCATCTATCATCACCTCTTATACCCCTAAACACTCCCTCTGGAGCTCTGACCAACTATTTTTGAATATCTATAAATCTAATCTATAGGCCACAGCCCATACAGCTATGCAGTGGCCTTAGCCTGAAACAGAATCCCTTTACACATCAGCTCCATACCAAACTGTCACAATTTCAAAACACTACTAAAAGAAAGGCTCCTCAACACCTGGCTCTTTTTCTGCCTTAACCCTGCCTAGCATCTCCATAATTCCATATTATAACCCCGCCTACTCTGCCAGTAACCATTTCTTCCTCTCTCCTTCCCTATCTGACTTAGATACCAGCCCTCCTCCTATTTTCCTTACTTCTTCAAACTATACTGCCTTACTGCCCCTTCTGTCGCTACTCTGTCTATTCTTCTCCTTCCCACTTTCCTTATTTACCACCCCATGACTACTATTATTCAAAAAACATTCATCTTCTTCTCTGTATCCCCATTTCTCTTTACTAAGCTATAAATGCTATCCTTTTACCTCATATATTTTCCTTAAATACCGTACCTAATCTATTCTTCCTCTCCTATATCATCATTTCACTTAACTGTCTCTAGCTATAAGCTGATCTGCAGTTTAACTTGTCTGCTCTCAATGTACATGTGGCACCCGTGCCCTGGCCCAGCAATCAAGGATTCTCAGTCCTCACCACTAACACCAGAGAGGGCGTCTCATATGAGAGGAAAGGATAACAAATACACACAGTAAAGTGCAATTTCCCTTAAGAGCACACAGAGATCACAGTCAGTGCGGAGCTGGTCGTTCCTTGCTCCCCAGGTCCCCAATAATACTCCCCACTGGCACAGCTATAGGGTCCAGATCTCAGCCTAGCTGGCAAGCTAAAACCTCCAGTACCCTCTCTGTCCAACTAGTGCTTCATGTCCCTGCCCAAGTAGCTGACACACACACAGACACACACACACACACACACACACACACACACACACACACACACACACACACACACACACACACACATACACACACACACACACACACACACTTTGAGATAAGTATTTATACAACTTCACAGACACTCCTGTGAAGGTCTGACACAGATTTTCCAGCTGTGCCCCTATACCCAGACTATATGGTAGTAATTCCTGCCACAACCAGCTAATAATTATCAGCAACCCAAAGGCCCTTAAAAGGGTGTCCAGTTATCACTGTGCAATATTATTATCCAATAGTAGTGTAACTTAAGCAATCAAGGCTTATTGGAAGGGCTTATTACAGGATCACTTATAAGCATGCAATGTACTCTAGAGCTTAATTTATCTTCACATAAACCAGCCACAGTTGAAAAGGGATTAAAAATATTTAATAATAAATACTAAAAACACAAGACAATACTACTACACCACAGTGCTATTCAAGAGTTCAGAGATCACACAGAAACTTAAAATAATTCAGTAGTACAGTTCTGACATAACAGAAAAACACTTAGGGCAGGATTCACGAAGCCTCCGTGTAAGAGTTATAACTCATACACCGAGGCTGCAGTTAAACGGAGTGATGTCAGCATGCTCTGCATATTCATGAGAGCATGCTGAATCACACCTAAGGCTAACACGGTCCATGTAAGACAGTAGGGGGCGTGTCCGTAGGCCGAGCCCTGTACGTGGACACGCCCCCAGAAGAGTAAAAGTGCCCAAAGTAAACACCCATGACAGAGTCCATGGAAATGTGAATAAACACAACACAACACATGCCCCCACAGACTACGAACATAAAATGTACAAATGAACATCCCATAATTTTTTTTAAATTGTAAAGATGTTTAACCGTGAGTGCGCTCGTTTGCGCGGGCGTGCCCGTAGTGCAGCTACAGTTAGCAGTCAGTGGGAAAGCATATAAGAACTAAACATGGAAAATAAGCCAAGAAGCAATAGCGTAGCGGTAGAGATGTTGGTTGAAGAGCAGGCATTCATGGTTCGAGCCCCCACAACACCAATTTTTATTTTTAGCAAAATAAGCATGAAACAAGTCCCTGACAAATATGTACACATAAAATCACATTTTATGTAAAATGTAATGAAATAGCCCATTTATATTGAAGAAATGTGAGGTAACAAAACAATAAAAAATGCCAGATGTGCCCATAGCTGAGCTACAGTTTAACAGGGTGAGTGTATCTGCCCGTAGGTGAGCAGTGGTTTAACTGGTGCAAAATGAGTGCCTGTAGCACTGGTTTAACATGCTAAATCTATGTGCCCCTAACTGAGCTGAGCGTAATATGCATGCTGATAGCCAAATGAGGCTTAAACCAGCGTACCCCATTTGCGCGGAGCTGCGCACCGCGCAAACAAGCTAACCAACGGGCAATGTTGAGCAAGCCGTATCAAAACTGCCTTTACACAGACACACCCCTCAGCTTGTCTAGACAGTCATAAAAAATAAAATGTAGTGGCCAGGTTCGAACCCAGGATACTATGCACCATAATCAAGGTACTGAACCACTAAGCCATGACAGCAGTACCTATAAATGCAATAATAGCAAATATATAGGAATGAATACCAACTGGAGCATGACAATGCAGGTTTAGTGAAGTTGATACAATTCCAAAATGGCCAATCACAGATATGTGCGGGAAAAATGGACTATATAAGCCCCATAGGCGGGAATACACAGCATAAATGATTGTAGAACTGACTTGCAGCCAGAATGACAGGAGTAGGTGAGGGTAGTTGCTTTCGAGCACAGAGGTGGGGCATTGAGGAGTCCAGGTACATGGTCTGGCTCCTAGTCCACAATCATGAGGCCCAACTCATGCAGGGCCAGGTCCTGTGAGGAGCATATAGGGCTGAGGCGTAGGACCGGTTGGCTCATGATCTCACCAGTGCCACAGGGATTCCAAGGACTGGTGAGCAAGTCCGTCACCAACATGCGGACCTGAAGAGACACAAGCAGGACCAATTAAACCTTTGGATCCAGGAGGCCTGGCAAATGCCCAATGCCCCACTACTGAGTAAGTTACATTTAATTATGTATGTAAGAAATTAAACTAGCTGATATTATGGAGATGTGTATTCCAATATTACTTCATTTATATTACAGCTGCAGGTGTCCGTTCTGCGAACCGCAGAGTCTATGGCGATAGGCTGGTGCAGTTGCACCACCAGGCAGGTCAGTAATCCACTACCAGTAACTGTAAAGAAATATAAAAGTATGACAGTCAGCAAAAGAGTGCAGTGTAGTCACTAAGTAATAAAATGTGCAAGTAACAGTGTGAAAGTGTTTGCAAGTATTGCTTGATTACAAAAGTGTGTTGCAGCCTGTAAGCCAAACAGAAAAATGAAAATGTCTGACATAAATTCTGAAATAAAATGCCCCACCTGTAAGAAAATAGTACACAACCTGCAGCAGGCTGAAAAGTATAGCTGCAGAAGATGATGAAATCACATGTGTGAAATATATCCCTGTTGAAATACTGAAACATGACAGAAGTGATACTGCTGGAAAGGATTGTAATAACTACAGGTAAAACATGTCAATAAAGCCTAGAAGTAAGTACCATCCTGAATAGTAAAATGAAAACAAGTGAGAGAGTGTGAGAAAGTGTCATGAATCCAGCAATACGGTAGTAATAACCCCTGAATAAAGTATACTGCAGTCAGTACAGAATGAAATGCATGTGAGAATCCAAACCAAACAGCGAAAAATGTGCAAAGTGTTGCTGCATCTGGAATGTGTATCCCAAAATCTGGATATGTTGCTCTCAGTCTGCAATATGCAGATAGTATGATTGTCTGATATACCAAACATCCACAGTTGTCTATAGCTATATAAAGCAAATGTAGCAGGATGATGTAGCTGAACAAAGCTAGATATGAATGCGTATGAAGAACAATAAAATGTATATTGATGTAGCAGTAACAGTCCTATCACCAAGTTGAAATAGTTATCATATAGGAAACTGTAGTTAGAACAGTAGTGTGTATATATGTTCAGCTATTAGAAATGTACAGCATATGTATTGGTATTCGAAGGTGTTAATATTATTTTCTTCACCCCACCCTATAACCACATATAACCCATTCCACGTGAAAATGGTATGTGCAATCACAATTAACACTCCTGGACATTTGTCCTGTTGGGTCATATATATTTGCATGTCCGTTGATGCATCTGCCCTGTTCATACATCCAAACCTGATGGCCTGTTGCCATCAATCAACCCTGCATGTTGTTGGACTGTGTATTGCTGTTAAAATTATGCATGTGTTATGCTTGCCGTTCAATGGTGTGAATATCTGGGTGTTTGGTTAATGGGAATACTAATGCATGCTGTTACAACTAATTGTGAATGGTATTATATGTCACTAACCCAAACTGTCATGACATAATGCAAAACATAGGACGACAGGGAAGGTGGGTTCCAGCGGACCCACCTCTCCCACCTGAGCTGGCGAGTGCACCTGGCACTAGTGCCCAGTCTGGACCCTCCTCCAGTGGCCCTGTGCCACCTGCGGGTGGAAGTGCTGCAGGGGATGGGGCTCACCCCCCCCCTCTGCAAGTGTGGCCGGAGGAGAACCACCACTCATCCTCCGTAGCGTCCGGACTGTGGTGCGTAGGGAGATTCGGGACTCTGTTCTCAAACCCCTATGCCAGCTTGAGGCACAGGTGGCACAACGTACGGGCATGCCTGTTGCCCGGCCTACACAGCCCCCAGCACAGCCCCATCCTGGGCAGTAAAGGAACAGTGGCAACTGCCTATGGGTGGGGATATCAGTTCCACTGTTGCCATCTGTGGGCTCATGGGCTCTGGATATCCAAACCTCTGTCCCCATCAATTGTGTAACCCCCCCACACGTGTCATACACTGCCCCTGTATGCATCTTGTTTGTCTTGTCTGTTTACCTACCCAACCTACCTCCCCAACTGTACCGACTTCCTTCACCTGACATACCACTCTCACCTGAAAAAAAAAAGGGCACTCTGTACCCATAAAAAAATTACGCCCCATACATAGCTGCCCATTCCGCACACATGTCTGCTGGACATGGAAACTCTCAATTACAATTGGCTGTACAACAAGTATTATTGTTGTCCTGACACCTCTCTCATGGGTGGAAGGTTTCAAATGTCACACCAAATTACATACATATGCACAGCTGTTGCTGATGAAGAAATGGGCAGCTATGGGCCTTACCTACATCCCTCCTGCAAATCCCAAGCTTGTTTCCCTACTGTCTTACCCTCTTTGTGACCCCTTTTTCACCACTTTCCTGTCTCCCCATTTTCATTTCTTTCAAAGAAAATAGCGTGAGTGTGCACCAGAGTAAGCACTGTTAAGCAGTTTTAAGCAGGTGTATGCATGTGTGCGCGGAGCTAATCACCAGTGTGCATGCGGGAGCTCCGTGCAAACCAGCGCAAACCCACTTACAACTGCTTAAAAGTGTCTTAGTCACTTTGATTGAAAGGTCCTGTAGTCAGTTCAAAAGCAAAATAAAATCCCACTGTCAGTCGCGAACCCAGGACCTTGGAAACAGTAGTCTGCATGACCTACCACTAAGCCATGACTCTTATACAAGAACATTGTGCTAAAATAAATATAACATGTAATAGTAGGGATGAATGTAAAGAGAATATAGGATGTGTAGTACCCAAAGCATGTCATTTAGAATTACTGTCAAAACTACTGGATTCCCATAATGTTGGTATCTTGTAGGTAATAATGTCAGTTAATGTACATATATAAATGTATGTATATGTACATATATATATATATAAATATATATCTATATATAGTTGTAGGTGTCATTGTGCATACACACTTACTACAGGGAACAGGAGAGAGGAATGGAGAAATGTGAATCTACAACACAGCCTGAATCATGAGAGTGATACTAACCTTTGCACTCACAGAACAGTGTCCACAGCATACCAGCATGGTCCCCGCCCTTACAATCTGAAAGGGCAACGCCTATCTCACATACCCTTTTATAGCACTGTCCTGAAATCACAGTGAGAACTGCAATCAGTACACAACTGGCTGTATGCAATTAGCAAATGCTGGCTTACAATTGGTGCAGAGGCCATCACATGGACCTATGCAGATACCTACAAAAGCATCCTGTACTAACACTCCACACATGCAATACATTCATTGCACTGTCTAGAAGCAGACAGAGGGAGAGAGACAAACCGAGACAGAGAGAAAACAAAAAAAAAAAAAAAAAACACGCTACACACTGTGACTCTATGCTGTCAGCAGTGACAGTAGCAGCAGCAAGCAGAAACAGTGGTAACACAACCAGCTGCGACAAACACAGGTAATGCAAAGTAGCAGGTTAATAGTGTGCATACTGTGAACCCTCCAAACGTGTCATAGGTCTGTATCTATAGGTATGTCCATGTGATATGTTGTGTGTACGTAGTTCCACCAAAAGGGGATGACTATACATTACATTTCAATCAGTGTTAGGCCATGATCCTGGCAGCAGTTGTCTGTGCGTTGCCCTCAGCAATGGCTGTAGTGGCTGCTTTGAAAGGTCAGCCAGGTTCAAAAGGCAGGATCAGCCCATCACAAAGGCAAACTGGCTGGGAACAAGTGTCTGCAAGTACCCGATATCACTGCATATGCATCCCATACTGAATAATTCCATAGCTTAGCAGACCAGGCCAGTTATGCATATGATGTGGTAGTTCCCAGGGTCAGTTGAGGTGCCTCCTTAGTGGTGTGGGACCACTGTTGCTGTATGCCAGTGTCAAGGTACATATCCTGTAGTACGGCCAAGATAGATTATCAGTCTTATATGCGGTTGTATGTACTCTTGGAGTGCAGGTAGCACACATCCAGGGATACCATGAGGTCACAGTGATGCTGTGTGTTCTGCTTTGCTGAGGGCGGCCCTCACCTGGATATGTGAGATGATAGGGAGGTTACATACAGCTGTGATAAGTATTTCAACTGGTGGGGGAGAAGGAGGGGGATACGTGCACCGAACCTGTCTGCAAGAATGTTGCCAATATCTGTGTGTTTGGTGAATGTTAAGTAGGTGTGTATTAACACAGAGCATATCTGAGGCATTTGGTCCATATGTGTAACATAACTGAAGAAGGCCTTGTGGTTATCCATAGTGTTTGTGGCCATTTCCCTCCCAGAGTAGGCCATGGCCATTATGAGAGACCGTAGCATAGTACCAGTGCTGACCACAGATGCCTTCCCTTAATGTGAATCTGCTCTGTCCTGCAGTAGCCTCCTGCTATTGTTATGCAATCTGCCTCTGTCTGGGGTCCACCGGACAGGATGCCTAACCTTTGTGCATAGGGTCTGGGTTAGAAATGTGTGTGCAAGTTCCATGCAATCTGTGGTATGTCCGTGGTAAGCATTTGCAAAGGGGTCAGCAGTGTGGGTTGTGGCTTCCACTGGCCCAGTGTGCTGCATGGATACCATCTCAGTCCTAACAAGTGAATAACTGTCTAATCACATACATATCAAAGTAGTCTACTGTGCCGGTAGTGGCGGTGGTATATGTATATCCAGGCCGAGTAACTTGTGTCCACATCACACTAGTGGATGGCGTCCCACATACAGTACCTTGGGATGAACCCCCAGAGTGAGGTTGTGCATTGGACCTGTCAGTGTGTGCTGACCGATGGGGCATGCTACTATGTTGTGTGGAATGTGGCAGGTATCGTTGCACGGGTGTTGGCTGAGCACTGATATCTGGCCATGTACTTGTGTATCCACCACGACACACACACATGCAACATATGGGAGTAGTAGTATATCACTACACATGAGTATCATGTATAGTATGTGTGCCATATATTGCTGACATAGTCTGCTGATATCCTGTTTGTGTTCTCTTCCAGGGAGATGGCGCATCAGCGTAATCCCACCTACTCTGCAGCAGAAGATGAGGAGATACACCAGAGCCTGGTGCGGGAGTATGACATCCTGTTTTCCCGCACCAGTCAGAATCAGCAGGAGAGGGCTGCACTGTGGCAAGACCTTGTCCATAGGGTAAATGATATTGGCACGTATAATAGGACATATGAGCAGGTACGACATCACTGCAGTGATTTAATCAGAAGTGTCCATCAGCGTGCGTCAGATATCCACAGGCAACAGGTTGCCACAGGAGGTGGGGTGGCCACACATCCCCCCCTCACCAGACTGGAGGGGCTACTCCTAAGTGTTGTGGCTCCAGCCCCAGAACAGCAACAGCAGTACACCTGCATCATGATGGAGGCTGGATCCACACAGCAGCACGACATGGAGCATGCAGGTAATATGCCATATGTACACTTGACTGTTCTGTACACTGTTAGTTTATGCATGTGTAAGGTGTGTCCGTGGTATGTATCTGTCATCATAGTATGTAATTGTGCATGTGTGATACTGGCAATATCAGCAGCTGACATGTGAAAGGCAACTGGTGTACTACTGCACTGTATCATATGCAGTATCAATGGCACAGTTGTGCCCACTGACATTAATCTCATAATTTCTGCAGGTCCCTCCGGGGTTACAGCAAGGCAGGCCATCCATGCTGGTGAGTGTGTTTAACAATACCTATAATAGTCCTGATAGTGCTAGTAACACTAGTGTAACTCAGTAGTGCTCTGTGTGTATACTGCGGGGTGTGCATGTGTGCATGTGTGCAGGTGTGCCTGTGCCCATGTGTGCATGTGTGCAGGTGTGCCTGTGTCCATGTGTGCATGTGAGCATGTGTGCATGTGTGCCTGTGTCCATGTGTGCATGTGTGCATGTGTGCATGTGTTTATGTGTGCATGTGTGCATGTGTGCATGTGTACATGTGACCACGTGTGCATGTGTGCATGTGTCCACGTGTGCATGTGACCACGTGTGCATGTCTCCACATGTGCATGTGTGCATGTGTGCATGTGTCCACGTGTGCATGTCTGCATGTGTGCATGTGTGCATGTGTGCCTGTGTGCATGTGGGCATGTGTGCCTGTGTGCATGTGTCCACGTGTGCATGTCTGCATGTGTGCCTGTGTCCATGTGTGCATGTGTGCCTGTGTCCATGTGTGCATGTGTCCATGTGTGCATGTGTGCATAAGTGCATCACTGGTAACAATGTGTGGAGACTGTAAACTGTATTTCCTGTCTTCCTCCCACAGGTTCTGGTGCTGCTCTGGTGTCCTGCAGCAGGGAACCTGAATCTGGTGCCACAGGTACTGGTAATGATGATATTTGTGTAATGGTACAGGAAGGTGTGTCAGGGTCCGCCATTGGTCAGCCAATTGACAGTACACAGCTGTCAACCCCATCATTGCACACAGTCATCCTGCCAGTGCATCCTTTGTCACCATTGTCCCTAGGTGATGGACAGGATGCAGTGGGCATTGACCAGGGTAATGTGGTACCTGTGGCACATGCGTCCCCACACAGCAGCCATGGACAGGGTCCTGCGATGGTACCACACAGACAGTTGCCCATGGGTTCTCGTGGGAGCATCCGTGGGCATACTGCCTCTGGCAGACGTGCCCAAAGAGGTCTGTCAACCTCAGCTATCTTTCGGGCTATCATGCAGGCACAGTCGCATATGGAAAGGTACACCAGACAGGGTTCTATGGGAGCTGACAACATGTCGCACAGCCATGACTGACAGTATGCATGACATCGCGGATGCTATCCGTAATTTCACCGATGTCATAGACAGACATTGTGGGGACATATTACAGCAGTTCCACAACCAAATGTCCATGAGCCAGGGCAATGGTGGGCGCTTGCGGTGTCAACGTGGCCGTATGCCAGCAACAGCAGCAGCTGGCAGTTGGCGCGGACGACAACAGGCCCGCGCATGCCCCCATAGTGCCAGCAGCAGCCCCAGCAATGCTGGGTCTGTGCTGTCATTGGAACACCCCAGGAGACCATGTGCACGTGGCTCTGGACAGTCCCAACAGGGACCTGTGTCCAGTCAACACACTCCCACTTCTGATGACAGTACCCAGCCTGGCTTAGTACTGGATACAGTCTGTAGCACCCCTGCCAGGCACAGGTACCGGGTCCGTGCCCACAGACACTGATCTGTATGACCTGCCAGGTGCAGTCTGTGGCTGTCCACAAACCCCTGTATATGGCAGCCATGAGGTGGAACTGTGTGCGTGCATGCACACATGCGAAATGTTAACACCTAGGGCGACCACATACACGCACACACTGCACCAACACTGCCCCACCCTGTACTGCTGCCCCTCGCCAACACACATACACACACATGTCAATTGGTGGTATCAGTGGCTGACTCAGGCATACCTAATTCACACCCTGTGCATATGATGACATTGTGCCACCTCCTGCAATCTCCAACATCATTGCGGGAACAGGTAAACACATTGCTGATGCACAGGGTGACTACATAGAAGTGTATTAGTAGTATCATGTTGGTAACAGTACAGTGTGCTGCTATGACTGTGTGTATATCCCAGCATGCCTGATGCAGTAACCGTATGAATGTCCTGAATTGTCATCTGCACCCATAGTACGTACCAAAGTGTAACAGCTGCACATAATTGCCGGTGGTAAGGATGTCAACAGATAGCCACATACATGGGTAGCACAGGGGGGAAGCTAACGCAAGTAGTGATATGCAATGGTGGACATGTACAGTAATGGTGTCAAGTTGTCCACAACGACTATGCAATGTGGATGTTTGCGCATGTTGATATGTGTGCAGTAGCAATGTAATCCAAATCACAATTAACTATGACATAATATCAGGTCTACCATGGGCATCTGCGCTGTGTATTCCTGGGTATATGTTGATAGTGCCTACATATTTGCATTGTTACTTACTGTTATTGTTACCCCTTCTTTGTTGTACAATGCACTACTTCCAGCCCTGCTTACTGTAGCTTTGTTTGCATGCATGTTCACTTCGGGTTCCCTGGAACACTGCTTACACCTGCAATGCAGAGTTACAGTGCTTCTGTAGACTCCTAGTGACATCTGCATAGCGTACGATAAGTATGTCAAGTTTACACATGACAATGTCACTGTCTGTCCTGTATGCATGTACGTTGCCTGTGACACATTGCACATGTCTTACCTGGCATTTACCCACGTGTGCAGTCATATATGCCAGTGCTATGAAACAGTAGCAGTACATCCACACATACACACCTTCAGTATGTTGTTCCCCATTGCCCCTATGTGTTGGTACTCACCATGGCAATCACACTACTAGGGTAGCATGTGCAAAGGTAACCTGTGAATCACCTCTATGGTCCAGTTGTGGTTTATGAGAGTCATGTGGCAATGTCACAGCTGCCACATGTATGCAGTCAGCCATCACCCTTGGCCAGGAACGTACAACACATGTGTGGGATGCCACCACACAGCCAATCTGGGGACTGAGCTCTCTGAACCCAGTAATGCCATACCCTGTCAGGTGGCATGTCATATATACTACATCCTGGACAAACTTCAACCCCAATCCCTGCTGCTACTATTGATAAAACCCCTGAAGATGTTTCTGATAGTTTTAACCAATTCTTTTCATGAGACAATTCAAGCCCTAGCTAGCCAACTACCTCCTAGCTCCCCTGGTCCTGAAAGTAGCACCCCTAGAAACCTGCTTGCGTTCAGCTTCCAACCAGTCGCCACTTCACTTATCTGTACCTTGATCAAAAAATTAAAACCTACTACACTTTCTGCTGATCAACTCCCTGCCGAGTACCTACAAAACTCAGCTGATGCTATTGCTTACCCCATCTCAAAACTAATCAATCGAACCATAGTAGAAGCTAAAATTCCCACCATCTGGAAAATATCCTATGTAATCCCACTTCACAAAGGAGGCAGCTCTACTGAATTCTCCAATTATAGGCCAATAGCTATACTCTCTCCACTTGCAAAGATTATGGAAAAATGTATTCATAGACAATTCATGCACCACCTAATCCAAAATCACCTTATGGCAGACACTCAGCATGGCTTCCATCCTCATCACAGCACTACTTCAGGCCTCCTAGCCTTTACTAACACCATAAACCATAATCGCAACAATAATTATATATCCTCAGCCCTCTTTTTGGATCTTTCCAAGGCATACGATATGGTTGATCACCAACTTGTAATCCACACCCTGAAAACATTCTGTCTAGATACTGGAGCCCTCCAATGGTTCCAATCCTACCTGAATGGTCAACAGCAGGCTGGCCTCTGGCAGAACAAACTCTCTAACCTTCTACCTAACACCCTCAGAGTACCACAAGCCTCTATACTAGGGCCCTTGCTGTTCTCCATCTTCATTAACGACCTTTATACTGTCATCCCAAAAGTCAGCTGTATCCAATATGCTGATGACTCTACTCTGATTTGCTCAGCCACATCTCCGGTAGAGTTATGGTCAGCTACCCAGACCATCTTTAATACAATAGAAAACTGGCTTTCTGAACATCGTCTGATCCTAAATCCCAAAAAGACTAAAATGCTGTTATTTTCACCAACACGTAGGTCTACCGCTTTCACCTTTACCATAAAATCAAATGATGGCACAATAATCTCCCCTGACCCATCTACTAAACTATTAGGTGTCATCACAGACAATAATCTCAAATGTGACCTACATGTTAACCAAACTATTAAAGCCATCAATAAAAAACGGGTCACTTTACAGAATAAAAGCCTTCCGAACCCCTCCAGCTAAAATTGCCATAGCTCGCTCACATCTTCTTTCAACCCTTCTGTATGCATCCCCTCTACTCTCGAATATGAACAAGACTGTCCTTAACAAACTCTCAATTTGCTACAACCACATTGCCAGGTTTGCCACTGGGCTGCCTTTTAGGACACATCATTGCATCAATCTAAATCAGCTTGGTTGGCTTGAACTACCTAGCCTAATACAGTATAACCAACTGATTATGGCCTATAAAATCCTCTATAATCCGGACAATACTCCTGCACTTAAAAATATTATCACCCCCTATAACAATCCTAGACCGCTTCGATCCTCTAACAAACTACTAATTCAGACTAGCAAAATTAATAACACAGCCGGTGATTCTCTCTTTGCAAACTCTGTAAGTAGATCCTGGAACTCACTTCCAGCTGATATTACCTTACTTTCCACCTTAGGTCAATTTAAAACTAGACTCAAACAACATTTGTCACTTAACTGGCTATGTCAATGTATCAAGCCTGGCTAACTCGAATGTGTAAAACTCTGTTAACCAGTTTACTGTGTAATTTAATTTAATCCTGACTTGTGCTCAGGACTAACTTTAACCTGTGGAACTTGTTTAACTTACTTACTTATGTAATCTCTGTAAATAATCTGTTTGTAATATGTAATGCTGGTATTATGTAATGCTGTATCTGCTTACCCTTGGAGCTTTTCTCCCCGGGCCTCTGCTGTAAATGGACATGCATCCAGTCGGACTATCCTGGTCAACAAATGTAAGATAAATAAATAAATAAATAAAAAATATTACAGTGACTACAATACAAGTCAGACATTGACACGCACTGGCAGCATGCTGAACACACTGGGGCATACGTGGGGACTCAGAATAGCATCCTGCCTGAGCATCACACACCTCCACAGCTGGCACACAGGCATATGTTCCGTCGGAACAGAGCACATGCCACACATGGCACACACATCCCGTGTGCCACACACTCACAGCCTGTAGGGCTACACAACACACCTGCTACAGACGTGTCAGGTACCTGTCTTGGGTGCTGCACTGGAGTCCCACTCAACAGGCTGTATCTGGTGAAGGTCACAGTGATATGCCTCAGGGGCACTATGGTCCACCACAGAACACATGCATACAGGTCAGTCAGAGGCATGGACACATATGACTCACTCATTGACCATGCCACTATGGCTGACCTGAGACATACCTCCCTGGACTACATGATAGGAAACATAGAATGGATCTCTCAGCATGTGGCACAGGCCAGTATGAGCCTGATCTTGGTTGCCAACATACCCTCACCAGGTATGCTACCACTATATGTAGGAAGGGTGTTGTATGTCTACATTCTGCTCAGTCTCCAATGTCATTCATAGGGTATCCACTGGCTGTCAACGTGTGCTTACATGCTAGGGAAGCCACAATGATGTGCAAGGGTCATCTTGCACGTGACACCCATGGCCCGATGTATATTGGCAAAGCTCCTTGATACACACATACTGCCTTATGCTGCAGGACACGGTTTACATAGCCACCTCCGCGGGTATCACACAGGTTAGGACACTAACAGTGCTGCTACACAACAACAGCAGTGTACACCGCAAGATGCATGCACTGGACACTGTCCTCAGCACGGTGAACTGCAATGTCTGTGCAGTACCAGAGTCCTGATTCATGGCTCACAGGTGTTACCCATCACTGACAGGTTATGCCCCATACCATGCCTGTCGTCCCCTACACATGTAACACACATGGACAGGGGGGTGGTATCCCAAGGCACCACAGATACACACATCTCCAGGTTGTTGGCACAGCACGAAGCATCGGGGCCTAATCATGTGCAGCTAACAGTGTGTCGGACTGCCATCTGGTTCATAGCCTGGCACACACAACCCTCCCATACACAGGAAGACCACCTATCCTCCATAACAACACTGGCAATATGACAGTCTCAAGAACTGTCTTTATATGGCTGGACTGCATCCAGCCAAACATTGTGCGTGAGCATTACTGTAGCTACAACACACTAGTTGAAGGGTTCACAGCATGTGGTCACTGAATTGCAGTGGAATGACATGTTACCACTACCACAACAGGTGGGAACATGCAGCACCTGTACATCGACTACATGTAGACTATCTGGCCCAGACCAGATGTGTATCTCCTGCTGTAGGTATTTTACCATATACACCCACACTGTATAGACACATACTGCGTGCGGCCCCTGCACAGTAAGACACAGTCATATTGGTATACATTGCAAATACCATTTATCCACTCGAGGCATGTGTCAGACATGGTAACTACTGCAGGTCACAGGTATTTATGTGTATGTGTCACACACATACATCATGTGTGCAATGCCATTGCTGGTTTAGGCAATGGCATGCATTGTTATGTACAAAGACCCACACAAGGTCATAATGTGTGACACAACCACACGTGGCAGTTGTGGGTTACCAAAACATACCTATCTGTACTCTGACAATGGTAATAGACACAGTAGCAGAGCGCACTATTGGCATTACTGGCCAACTAGCCCTGTTTGGCTGTGCTGATAGTGTGGTGACATCCCCTGTGTTTACTGGGGGAATATGCAGCATCTGGTGTATTGTAGTATTTGCCAAAAGGATCTATTCTCTCACACTTGCATTTACACACACCCTACTACCCCCACATACACATGCACACTTGCCATTTGCAGGATTAATACCCCTACCTAACTAAGTCATGACACGTGAGAGAGACGCATTAGCGAAGCGCACTATTCGGATTACTAGATAATTCCTCTTCTCTGGCTGTACTTATAGGGTGCTGACATCATCAGTATTTTGAAAGGGTAATGTGCATCAGGTAGTGTGATCTCCTGATTGCCAAAACTAACATGTTTTTCATACGGAAATGCACACACACAAACTCCCCACACACTTGCAGGTTTCAAACCCCTACCTAAATATGTTATGGTACTTGAGAGTGATGCTGTAGCAGGTTGTGCTATTCTGAGCACTGACAGATGTCTTTTCTCCAGCTGTATGTATAGGGTGCTGTCATCATCACTGTTTGGAAAAGGTAATGTGCATCATGTAGTGTGATCTCCTGATTTCAAAAAAGCACATGTTTTTCATACAGAATTGCACACACACAGAATCTCCACATCCAAACACACACATGCCATTTACAGGTTTCAAACTCCTACCAAACGATATCATGACACTCTGACGAGACGCATTAGCAGAGTGTGATATTCGAATTACTGGGAGGTTTCCCTTCTTGCTGTACTTATAGGGTGCTGACATCATCAGTGTTTAGAAAGAGGAATGTGCATCCTGTCGTGTGTTCTCCTAGTTGCCAAAAGGGATATTTTCTTCATACAGACTTGTACACACAGTAGCCCCCTCCACACACACTGAACATTTGCAGGACTCAAACCCCCTACTTAACTATGTTATGACACTCGAGACGGACGCATTAGCGGAGTGCGCTATTCGCATTACTGGCAGGCTTCCCTTCTCCTGCTGTACTTATAGGGTGCTGACATCATCTGTGTTTAGAAAGGGGAATGTGCATCCTGTAGTGTGTTCTCCCAGTTGCCAAAAGGGATATTTCCCTCACACAAAACTGCACCTACACTACCCCCCCCCCTCACCCAAATGCACACACTTACCAATTGCAGGATTCAAACCACTATCTAACTATGTTATGACACTCGAGACGGACGCATTAGCGGAACACGCTATTCACATTACTGGGAGGTTTTCCTTCTCCTGCTGTACTTATAGGGTGCTGACATCATCTGTGTTTAGAAAGGGGAATGTGTATCCTGTAGTATGTTCTTCCAGTTGCCAAAAGGGACATTTCCCTCACACAAAATTGCACACACACTAAACCCCCTCATCCAAACACACACACTTGCAGGATTCAAACCACTATCTAATTATGTTATGACACTCAATTTGGACGCATTAGCAGAGTGCGCTATTTGCATTACTGGGAGACTTCCCTTCTCCTGCTGTACTTATAGGGTGCTGACATCATCAGTGTTTAGAAAGGGGAATGTGCATCCTGTAGTGTATTCTCCTAGTTCGCAAAAGGGATACTTCTTTCATACAGTCTTGAACACAAACTAACCCCCTCCACACACACTGAGTATGTACAGGATTCAAACCCCTACCTAATTATGTTATGACACTCAAGACAGATGCATTAGCGGAGTGTGCTATTCGCATTACTGGGAGGACTCTTTTCTCCTGCTGCACTTATAGGGTGCTGACATCATCAGTGTTTAGAAAGAGGAATGTGCATCCTGTAGTGTGTTCTCCTAGTCGGCAAAAGGGATACTTCTTTCATACAGTCTAAAACACACACTAACCCCCTCCACATACACTGAACATGTACAGGATTCAAACCCCTACCTAACTATGTTATGACACTAGAGACGGACGCATTAGCAGAGCGCGCTATTCACATTAGTGGGAAGATTTCCTTCTCCTGCTGCACTTATAGGGTGCTGACATCATCAGTGTTTAGAAAGGGGAATGTGCATCCTGTAGTGTGTTCTCCTAGTTGGCAAAAGGGATATTTCTTTCATACAGTCTTGAACATACACTAACCCCCTCCACACACACTGAGCATTTACAGGATTTAAATCCCTACCTACGTTATGACACTCGAGATGGATGCATTAGCAGAGCGCACTATTCACATTACTGGGAGGTTTTTCTTCTCCTGCTGTACTTAGGGGGCTGGCATCATCAGTGTTTAGAAAGAGGAATGTGCATCCTGTAGTGTGTTTTCCCAGTTGCCAAAAGGGACATTTCCCTCTCACACACACAAACCCCACTCACCCACCAACACACACACTGAGCATTTGCAGAATTCAAACCCCTACCTAACTATATTATGACACTTGAGAGAGACGCATTAGCAGAGCGCACTATCCGAATTACTGGACATCTATTCTGCACCTGCAGTATTTATAGGGTGCTGACATCTTTATTTCTACAGAGGTATGTACATGTAGTACTACCTGTCAGGTGGGGGATAGCATATATATGCATTTGCAGCCACCTACGTCAGGGTCAGATATGCACATCGCACTGGCAGGTTATGTTCTATACCATGCTTTGTGACCACAGGACCTGTAACACACAACACAACCAGTCCAGAACACAACACCCACATCCAGGACACACACTTAGCTTCCCTGGGAACAGTGCCGGGATATGCAGGTGTTCACATACACCATTCCAGTTGTTAACATCAGGTACAGGCATATTGTGTGTGAGAACTACTCAGGCCTCTACCACTTTACTCTACAGCCACTACAATTTGTGGGTCCATGTGCTATGGCAGAACCACACACCACAGCCACATGGGGGAATACATATTGCACCTGTCCATCTGCAACGTGGGTACTCACTGTTCCACACCAGAGGTAGACCACCATTGTTGATATCTGACCATACCCACCTTTCCCTGGGCATCCATATCCCATCTCCACCCCCAGGCAAGGTTGTCACTGCACACAAACTGTATTTAGCACAAGCAGACTCTACACTTGTGAAGACTGGGGTGGACGATTTCAGAGGACCCATGCTGGGGGACTATACTGGCCACTCAGCATAATCCTTGACAATTGCATTCTATGAGCATGTGTATGGTTTGCATTGATCATGCTATCCCACATATACCCATGACTGCTCCACAACAAGACACCTGTCAGCTGTACACCAGCCATATATGCACTGTACAACAGACAGAGTAAGCTAAAACATTGCAGAGCTGTAGCCCACAGAGGAAGGACATCTGTGAACAGTTCCGGCACGGCACTTCATTCACACATAATCATTACAACACAGTGTTGACAGTGGAATCATCCAGAGAATGCAGATAGGGCTCCCCTCAGTCTGTTATTGATGGACACCTACTGTCAGAGATCCTCAGCAACCTTCTCCCAGCACACACCGACAACATGGCTGTGGCTTAGCACATTCAATCCCTGGGACCTCCACGGTGCCCCTGCTTGACAGAGGCACAGCTCACTAGCCTCACATGTTGCCTTCTGTGACCTACTTTACAGTGACACAGTAGCCTACTGTCCTGGGGATGCAGATGCCAAGCACACTCTGGCTGAGCTGTCATTCCCTAGGGCAACAAGCCTAGTATTGACCTCTACACCCATATGTTCAATTGTTGGATGCACAATATTTGTTGTGCTGTTCTACTGTTTGCAGGTCTTTAATGCCATAGCATTCCCTGTTCCTAAAACCAACTTGTGCATCTGTGGAAGATGTTTGCATATGATGGCGATCCACTATATCACTTATGTCTCTGTAGTCATTTACTGTGTGCACTGGGCAGATTGCTGTGTTGTGGTTGGTTCCTGGACTGGCACGTACAAATACCAGATATGTGTGGCCTACTGCTAAACGGAGATATGGCCTAAGTGTGTGAGCATGCCCAGTTCAGCCTTTCCATGGCATGTTGTCTGACATATGCCTCATTTATCAAAGTGTGCGAGCATGCCCAGTGTGAGCTTTCCATATGTTGCACTCTGAAGTCCACCACATATTTGGGTGTGTGTGAACTTCAACAATATCTCACGTTTATGGTTGTGTGTTGGGTGTCATGTTGTGTACTAACTGGCCAACTGATTCATGTCTGCCACAACAGGGGTTATGCTGTGCCTGCAGGCAGGGATTGCATGGGATACTTTGCAGACAGTTCTCAACATACTTTCATAATGACCTAACACTGTAGTACCGTATAGTGTACTGGTTCAGTACTTTCACTGTGGTGGACAGTATCCTGGGCTTTAGTCCTATGACTGCTTGACATCTTCATAGTGAGCACAACAGACTGTGTAGGGGCCAGTTGTGCACATATGACCATGTTGCATTATGTTCAGATATGGACTACCTACACCAGGCTCGTCCAACATTGCTAGTGTATTCCACAACATGGGTGGACATTGGCAAACACTAGCAATGTTCCCTAGGCCATTTCTGATGCTAGTCACAGGGTGTGTTTGTCCTTCGACACACATTGTAACTGGAGTTTGCCATGACATATGTCATGGTTAGTATACTGTGCCTCCGTCTACCTCTGACATAACAGTGATACCCAGGGTTAGCCTACCATCTCCCATCCACTCATCAGGATTCCTCTTGAGGGATGTCGATATGTGACTCTCTGGCTGACCTGTACCAGGAGTTTACTGAAGAGTGGGGGTGCCTTCTGTGTTATGGATCATTCTGTACAGCTTGTCCTATGTATGTCAGTGCTGGGGTTCAGGTCTCTCATGTGCATAGCTCACTGCCATTCAGATTGTACAAGGTGCAGCATGCTCATTGATTCCAGGTTGGACATGGCTTCATACATCAGGCACAGCTTGCCTGTAGCTGGGCAGTATGACGGTGTGTGGGGCTGCAGTTTGTTTACTCAGGCAACACATGGCATCTGTTCATGCTCTTTGCTACTCCTGGTGGGGTACTGTTGTGGACTTTACAGTTGATGGAGGTGTCTGCTGTGGTATATCCCACAGGGGCTATTGTAGTCAATTGTGATGCTGATGGAGGATGACTGCAGAGCAACAGTGAGTTCCCCTTATCTACATCTGCCAACCTTCATGTTTGGGTGGGTATATAGTATATGTTTCTGCGAACACTACAGCCACATGTTTGTCCAGTGCAGGATATCTATCACCTTTTGTACCCAGGTCTCACATTACATGTTAGGTACGTCATGGGTTAACACCTGTGTGGTAATTTGTGGGCACTTACTGTGTATCCACAATGGTTGTCTATACACAGTTCTGCAGTTAGCTTGCTGACATGGCTATGGCTCCAGTTGTCTGTTTGTAGGTGGCCCTTTTGTGGGTTGCTTGTGTCAGCTGGGGGTCGGATATGGTGGGCTGTTTGTACTCCACTGCATACATGTTCAGTCACAGTCCTTCCATGTTGGCCTATACCTATGGGAAATATATACAGAACGGGGGGGGGGCCCAAGACCAGGCCTTGTGGGATGCCACTCATATCTGCTTTGTAGTCTGACATGGATGCGGCATGTCTGACCATGTCAGTTCTGTCCTTGGTCTGGTTTGCAACCCCTCTACTGACATAGGGGTATATATTTAAGCTGGTGAACATATCCATACTGAACTCGTACGGTATTGTCTAGAAGCATGTGCACGGTCCAGCTACACTGTGTGGACCATATTGCCCTCATCAATGACCTTAATGACTGCTTCAGATGGGTCAAACATGTTTAGGGGCAGGATCTGCAGTTACAACAGCCACACTGTGTAGGGTCCAGTATCAGTAGGTCCACAATAGCCTTCTGTCTGCGGTACATACTGATCCTTTCCATAACTGTGCAGAACAAGCTTGTCAGGATCCTGGGGTGGTAGTTTGCAGTATCCATTCAGGCAACACCTTTGTTGTGATGGACCACTGTTGTTGTACACTGCTCTTTGGGTACATATCCTGTGGTAAGGCTGACATTGGGCAGTAGTGTGATTTGGCATTCCATTATTCTTGGAGTCCATGTTGGCCTCAGCCCAGAACACCATCACATACCTTTGGTGATGATGGCTGTTACCTCAGCATCTGCAATGTCAGGGGACCATCAGTCTGCTGGGATAGGTATTTTGCACTCTGGGGGGGGGGTGTGTTTGCACTGCATCTGACAGGTTGTATGTTAGCAATATGTGTGTGTGTGTTTGGTATGTTGTTTGTAATATCTGTGTGATTCGGAGCATATCTGTGGATGCCCAACATAGTTTCTACCATCAGTTGGGTAAGCCTTGTGATTATCCTTAGTGTCCTGTACATTTTGTATCTTCATAGGTTCATGGGTTCATACTAGGCTATACACCCTAGGCCATTAGTAAGCCTAGCCAGAGTGTGTGTGTCTTTCGCAACCCCTTGCTATGTTCTATTATGGCCATTTATGAATTTCTTCACTGTGCCTCTGTCTGGTCATGACACAGTGAGGACCCCCAGTATACATGTACGATCATCCATCCACTTGGCAATATTCCTGTTGAGGGGTGTCAGTGAGGGGCTCTGCCTAACATGGATTGGGATCCTGTTTCTGGGTGTGGGGAGCCTCTGGATTATGTATCTGTCCCTCCAGCACATCTTATTTCATTATGTGTTGAGGATGACATCTGTCACTCTCACAGCTCCAATGGCTTTGATTTCCTGTGGTGGAGCATGTCCATTACTCCTGTGTTGGACATGGCCTTGTACAACAGACATACAATGCCTCTGTGTAGGCAGTCTGTGACTGGATTCAGCTGGGGTATCTACAGCCAGGCAGCATATGACATATATTTCACACCCTTTATCCTGTTTGTGGGGTAACTATGAGGTCATCCGAACCGCTGCAGGTGTCACGTACGGTATATCCCATATGAGTCATTGTACTAGATTATGGGTCTGATAAGGGAACAGTACAGTGGCACAGTAACCTCTGTTGATGTAGATGTGAATCCTTTCATGATACGGTGTCCAATATCGACAATCTTCCTAGCCACATTGGCATTGTGAGTGTCACATGACAGATTACTGTCGACTTGTGTCCCTAGGTCCCTGATTACTCCTTGCATACATAATGGTTTGCCACCTATGTGGTAATTTGTGTGTACCTTGTCTGGTATTTGGTGGGACATTCATACTGTCCAGTGTCTTCAGGATGTCTGGGTGGAGGTCTTGTGTGTGAGAGTGTGGTCTGTCGCATGCTACAGACTGTACAGCAGTTTGGACTACACTTAGGTGCACATGGGTGGTCTCCGCTGCTTTGTGCATTGTCAGTTACCTGGCCATATGAGTGTCTGTGCTGCATATGGTTACTCCCCCTGCTTTGATGTTTTGGCGCAGGTGTTGGGGCCATAACACATGATATGTGGTATAACCTAGTAGTGCTGGTGTGCTATCACTAGGCTTGCAGCAGGCTTCTGTCACTGCACAGACATCGATGTTCTCCATAATGGAATGTGCCTCAGGGGCATGCATATTGCAGTTTACACATCTGGCATTGGTCAGCATTACCCTTATGTTTCCTATCACTTATGTTTTCTAGGGTGGTGGGTAGTCTTTTTGGCCTTGCCTACATACAGCTCTATGGAGGCTGCACAGGCCTTATCCAGTATCCAGATGCACAGGGGTAACAGGTGCAGGCCATCCCTGGAACAGCAGCATGGCTTGTCATGCTTGACATCTCAGACAGACATTAGACCCTCTTGGACTGACAGCTGTAACTGTGCCAGCTGTTAAACATGAGCATTCTGTGTTTGTACTGTGGCATCATTCTTGGTGAGGGTTGCATGCTGCACACAGCCAGTGTCATACCAGTCTGGGGTACATACTCAGAGGTATCATCCATGTCTCTTTTCATGTTGACCAGGGAGGTACATCTCAGGTCATTCACACCAACATGGACATTGAGTGCATCATATTTCTGCTTGCTTTGGGGTGACCTGCGTACTTGTGTTATGTGGCATTTTGTGGCAGCCTACAGGCAGCTTACTCTACCCTTTCCCTTGGGCGGCACAGTGGTGCAGTGGTTAACATTGTCACCTCACAGCAAGAGGTTCTCCGGTTCGATTCTTGGCTGGGGTGCCTTCTGTGTGGAGTTTGCATGTTCTCCCTGTGTTTGCGTGGGTTTCCTCCGGGTACTCTGGTTTCCTCCCACATTCCAAAGACATGCATCTGGAGCATTTCTCCCTGGGCCTCCACTGAAAACAGGCTCTGTGGAACCTAGTCGGACATTCCTGGTCAACAAATGTTAAATAAAAAATAAAAAAAATTGTTCAGTCTGGTGAGTAGGACAGCAGTGTGTCTGCCTATACAGACACCTATTACAACTGTATCAGGCATGTTGTTTCTCCTTCTGGACCTGTGACTGTTTGGCACACCAGCTTTGTGTACTATTCGTTGCATGTGCTATGTTTGAAGGTTGTGGTTGCTTGTGATCTGCTTTGGAGGCTTCTGTTGGTGTGGTGTGTTTGTAATTAAGGCCTCTGGGAATATTTGTCTGTGTTTATGTGTTTGGTTTACAGTTGTGGTAGGTTTATGTGGGACTGGGTTTGTGGTGTATGTGGTTACCTTCTCCTCCTGACTAGTTTCGACAGTACTGAGTTGGTGGAGCTCAACCTCTGGTTTGGATACATGGTTGCATCTATCACATATATTTGTATTTATTGGGGGGGGGGGTTGTGGTTGTCTGTGTACTTGGGACTGGTGTCACATTGCCTCTGGATTCACAGATTCTACTTGTTGTGGCTGGACTTAGTGGATTGTATGTGTGGACATATGTTATTGCCATACTACTGGTCAGTGATTACTTCCCTTTTTATGTTTGCTCTATCATGTGGTAGCTTCCTCATTCTCTTGCATGGTTTGGTAATGGCTGGAGTCCAGCATGCCAGATGCCTGCGTGTATGGCATTGTGTGTTGTTGTTATTTGTGATTGCATACTCCAAGCATTCCTGGCTGTGTTCATGGAATGCCTGTATAACATGTTCTGTGGTGTGTCCCATATTCTGCACTTGCACAGGGCCTTTCGTGGATTCAACATCAGTTTGGAGGGCTGCAACCTATGCTTTACACATGTTTTTCACTGTGGTATTCTGGCCAGGGACTGGGGTCGGGATGTGTATATCCAGTGTGATTACTCTATGGTCTGGTCTTACCAGTGAGGGGTACACTTCTCATCTTGCCATCCAGTACACATGTTGCTGATTATCACATCCAGTATGCTTACCCCTCTTGTGGGAGTGGTACATTGTTCCTGGGCATTTTGGTTTATGGATTCTGGGAATTTTTCTCCTACTGTGTTGGTGCTAGTATAATGCTCCCTTTGTATGTCTGGGTATTTTCAGTCAAGCAATATAATGTGGTTTGGGGGGCTTGATATATTCATGTATTCCAACATAGGCCAGGTGCAGTTCCTGGTATTTGGACAGTAGTCTGCAGCAGGCTATATACTGGGAGGCGGTTTTAGCCATTGGTATTTGACCATGGCTAATCCATGCTGCTTCTTGTTGTGGTACCAACATGGGGGTGTGGTTATCCTTGACATTTATTGCTAGTCACCCTCCTTTTGTAGCTTGTTCCATGTTTTGCAGCTGTACAGCACAGTATGAGGTGTGACCTGGTAGTGTTAGGGTGCTGATGTGAGCCTTGACCCAGTTCTCTATTACAGGACTGGTATCTACATTCTCCATACTATGTGCGTTTACACTGCACACATCTTGCTGTTTAGACTTCTGGCATTGGGTAGCATTACATCTAGGTTCCTATCCCTTGTGGAACCTATGAAGGTGGGTTTGTGTTTTGAGACTTACCTAGTCAGGGCATGCTGTGGGTACTGACAGCCTTTGCCGGTATCCATGGGGCATCGCATGATAGGTACATGCCACCCCTAGCAGGTGGTGCATCATGTCATGCTCCACATGTCTTCCCAGTCTGAGACACATTGGCTCCCCTTTGACTAACTGCATTACTTCAGCCAGATATTGCACTTGATCATCCCATCGTCATTTTGTGGCTTCATGCTTGGTGAGGGTGGATGTTAGTCAGGGTGCTCAGGTGTGCATATAGTACATGGTGTTACATTACTTAACACATGGCATTCATGCCTCAGGTGGTGCTGCAGGGCTGCCTCTCTCGGATGCACATATTACACTTCCCTGTACATGTTTGTCAGCAGGTCATGTCATTTTAGGCATCCATGTTATTATTTGAGTGAGTCAGAGGGGGTATCATTCCCAGGGTTCCTACTGAGCCAGTGTATGTGCTATGCGTTGCCTCTTTGCCAAGGCCAGGGCATACTGGGCACGCCTCCTTCTGCCTACTGGGGCAGGCTCAGGTTGTTCCTCCTCCGAGTCACGCTCTGCCTGTGATAGCCTTGGCAATGGTGGGGGCTGTTTGGACCAGCCCTATGCTGGTCCTGCTGCAGCTGTTTTCACAAGATCATATTATGTAGCATAGCACATACCATGACAATTTGGGTACATGTAGTTGGTGTGTACTGCAAGGCTCCACCAGATGTGTCCAGACACCGGAACCGTGACTTGAGAAGCCCAAACACACGCTCTATAACATTACGTGTTTGTGTGTGTGCCTCATTATGGCGTTCCTGTTCAGATGTGTGTGCATTTCTGATGGGTGTCATCAGCCACGGCTCCAGTGCATAACCTGAATCCCCCACTAGGTGTCCCTGTGGGATGTCCCCATTGGCAAATGTCTGGTACAGCTGCGTCAAATGCCAGATGTGGGAATCGTGGTAACTCCCAGGGCAGCCAGCATACACATTCATTATTATGCCCTGGGCATCACACATGACCTGGCAGTTGATGGAGGGGAAGCCCTTGCAGTTAATGTAGGCCCTACCCTGCTCACCGGCTGGTGCTTTGATGCGTATGTGCGTGCAGTCTATTGCACCCACTACCTCAGGGTATTCCGCTATTTGCTGGAAGAGACGCATATTGCTGGCCAATACCTCACGGGCATTGGGGAAATATACATGATCACCGACATGTGCTGACATGGCATCCAGGAACTGGTGCAGTACCCTGGAGGCTGATGCCTGTGATATCCCCATCATATCACTAGTTGGTCTCTGGAAGGTACCTGTTGCTAGTATTCTTAGGCCAACACATACCTTGGTTTCCACTGGGATGGGTTCCCCTCTGTTGGTTCTGTGTGTGAGGCATGGCCTGCACAGCTCAACAATTTGCTGCAGGAGCTCTCTGTCCACTCTATAGCGCTCTACTATCTCCAGCTCATGTAACCCGTGGTAGGTGACCCTGGGCCTGTACACTCTTCTCCGTCTCCTCACTGTGGGTTGTCTGGCACCATCTGCATTGTCACCACCCTCAACAAGTCGCCTATGTCTCCTTATGACAGCTATGGCAGCCCCTAACATTTCTGCTCTGAGTGAAGCTTTTTCAGTTTTCACTTCTATTAGCTTACTCCTGTCTTGCAGTGTCTCTTAAGAGAAACATCCTGCACTACTGTTTGCAAAGTTTTAAGTGCTGGGCTGGGCTACTATTCTGCCTGTGTAATTGCCTGCTTCTAATTGTTTTCACCTGCTAGCTTCAACAGTTATCCCTGCTAGCTTCCTATTAATTCTGTTGCTTCCTTTTTCCTTTCTGTTTCCTCAGGGGGGAGCAACGTGCATACCAGCAGAAACACGCTCACAGTGGCTTACACGCGCGCACACATGCTTACACGGTTCAGAATCTACTTATTTGGGTTAAAACACGCACACACACGTGCAAACAGTGTTAAACATCTCCCAACACGCTCCCACATGCTCAGTCTGCCTTACACGCACACTGCCCTACTCGCCTTTCATGGCGCTGCACGTCTTGCACGCCCAGCAAGAAACTTTGGTGTAAGTAACAGTGTACACCTTCCATTTCTTGACTTTCCCTGACTTATCTAGTGGCACACCTCTTTCCATGATCTGTGTCTGTCATCTGTCATGTTACACTGACCTCCAATGAACTGCATTTCTTTCTACCATTCCCCTGTGATGTCACCTATCTCCTACTCTATTCCTCCCCCTTATGTATCTCTTACACTACTCAGACTGTGCTCATTTGCTATGTGACTGTGATATTCAGTATCCTAACCTTCATTTACATGAGATTGCCTACTAATGCTTAGTTACATGTCTTAGACTCAGCCTCCCCCCTTAGCAACCACTACACAGTGGCCATGTTGTTTTTGGTCTGCTGGTCCCTGCATTGTCATTCCATGTATTGCATGAAACCCACATTTGTGGGTTTATAACCTTCTTTTTTATGGTTTTATACAGCGCAGCCCGTTTGCGCGGGGCTGCGCTGGGTTTGATGGCCGAAAAAAAAATTATATTTTTAATCTTTTTGCATCGGGTTACATTGCCAATGGCCACATATTTCGCCATTGGCATGCTGCCTGAGACGTATGCACCCTTTATTTGGAGCTGACATGGCTCCGTTGTGGAATTTGCAGAAACGTACTCAGTTGTCAACTGAGTACATTTCTGCAGCTAAAACGTCTCTTACACGGACTGGTTTCTGCTTCGTGGATCGCTAATATACCTCATTTGCATACCTTTTGGCTGCAAGTGAGGTATTTAGCATGTCCACGCCCAGTCCATGTAAGAGACGTTTTAGCTGGTCTCTTACATGGAGTTTAGGGCTGTTCCTGGATCGCGAGGCTTGCATGGAGTGTTGCACATCTCTTACACTCCGTGCAAGCCTTCGTGAATCCTGTCCTTAGTCTAATCTTTTTTCTAATTCCTAGCTATTGCTAAAAGAAAACATACTTCTAAAATAACTTACTTAAGACAATAGGCAGTGCTGAGTTAGATGCCCAAGATCAAAATGCTTAACAATCTCTGGTTCTCACTGTTTAAATTGAAACTCCAGTTCTGATAAATATTACATCATCGTTTTCACCCTTACTGGGGTTCCCAGGCTACACGCTAACTGCATTTACATTCTTTTACACTTAGAGCAATAAAGGACATTCCACATGTAAATTCTGGTCATTAACTTTAGACTTAAAAGAATAGGCAAGAAGCCCTCATCCAGCCGGACTGGAGCCGATTTGTAAAACATCAAAGGCAGTGATTAAATCATTTTAGTTTCAAAGGACCAACAAGAATTGCTTGACTTAGCTTTCTTTACAGCAGATGGCAATGTTGCCACATTGTTTTAAGTTTAACATTCACAGTATTTGCAAAGAATAGAATTATGTACCAAATTCTATTTGACTAGGCTGGCAGCCCTCACCCATCTCTGCCAGTCTTCGCATTTCTCCACCCATCTCTACCCAATCTTCAAAGTACAGTCCAATTATTCTTGTTTTAATTCAATCCTATTTATGTTTGAAACTTAACTGTATTTGCAAACTCTTGTTTTTTATTATATTATTACCCTGTTAATTGACGCTACTAACGTCATTGTATACTTATCTAATTTTTTAATATATTTGGTGCTTTTCTACCTGGGCCTCCGCAGAAAATGGGCCTCTGCCCAGACGGACTATTCCTGGTCAACAAATGTCAAATAAATAAATAATAAATAACAATACCTTACAAATGGGCACAGCTGAGAGGGCTGCCAAAGCCACCTCTAATGTTTACCAGTACGTAAATAGCTGTATAGAAAAGTCAATACCCATCCACCCTAAATATAATGGCAAACTCAGAAATAAATCTCTCTGTCTCTCTCTGGTGGAACTCCCAATTTAATAAATGTATGTCAAGAAATGGAAATAATGAAAACGTGCAAAAAAATCCACATCCTCCTATCTCAAGACTAAATTGAAACATGCCAGTAAGGACTTTAGGAGCACTATTAGAAAATGTAAAGCAGAGTACAAATACAAGGTAGTTACAGATACCAAAATAAACTACAAATCTTTGTTCAATTGTCTCAAGAAAGAAAGGAATAATGTCTAACAATGCAGTGAGTCCATCCATAATATCACACACTTCATTCCCAAGGATATAGGTTCATAGATTAGTACTAGACTAACTGCCCATTTGGGCTATTATAAGCCTAGCTAATTACCCATGTCAGAATCAAACCATGTATCTTGTGTTTATAAGGTAAACACTTTAACCAGTATGCCAACCTCCCACCCATATACTCAATACATTAGCAAACAAATTTAGTGGTCAATTTATCACACCTAACCATATTCCTCCAGTAACCCCGAAAAGACCTGATATTGTTCAAAAAGAAACTGGACGAGTGGATGGAGTACCATAAATTCTTACCAGGGATGGCACCCACAATCCTCCTGGACATGGGCAGTCATTAAAAAATGCAGTCCTGGGTATTGACTAGAGCACCTATGGTATTACATTGGGATGAAACAGCTAGGCTTGAAATGACCTCTAGGTCAATAGACTAGTAATCTCCCATGATCCTATGAAAATTTAGTTTCCTCTGAAATTATCTTGAAATAAGTCTTAGAATCACTGTCAAAGGATAAAAATAACTATTTCATGAAACCAAATAACATACCGGGTTGCATTCTTATCAATGCCAGGTATGTACTGTCCAAGTCTCTATATACATTTTTCAACCTCAGCCTATCCACAGGGTTTGTGCCTGATGCCTGGAGAATAGCCACTGTGACTAGCCTGTACAAGGTTAGCCTATTATCGTAATTATATCCTTGGGATCAGAATGCATGATATTATTATGGACAAGCTCAGTGAATTGTTGGATTTTATTCATTTCCTAACATGAATGAAGAAAGGTTTGTAGTTTTCTTTGGTAGCTGGTAGTCTGACAGTTGGTGCAGAGGTTAAGATTGTGGTACCATCTTCAGTTGGGACAATTTTTTTTTTTTTAGAGGTTAAGGTTGTAAGCTTATATATGGCAAAATGCATGACATGCACTGGGTATTACATAGGGAAAACTGAGATAAATTTTAAAAAATGAATTTACAATTACCTATATAGTATCCAGAAAAAAGATATAAACAATGCCCTATACAGGCATATCGAAAAATGTGGGGATACCCATATTTTCAAATTTGCCATCTTGGAGAACATTAAAATAGATCCTAGAGGGGGTAACTATAAGGCTATTTTAGTTTACAAAGAGGTCTGATGGCAATTATTTACTGACGCCTCGACACCACCGCTCCTCAATGATCATTTATTAGTTAGAAAACAGTTAAAGCATACATAATAGAGTATTGGCTGACTTAATTCCTGAAAATCCAGTCATTAATATCAATTGTATTAGTGGAGTTATATTTATATTAAGTAACATATTTGTTTTTATTTATGCAATGGTAATATTAACATGTACAGAGTATTTATAATAGTGGGAATAGGAATGTTTGTATTTTCAATGTAAGGAAAGACACTGTACTAGTACATGTACATTGATTTGACACACGAGCATTCTAATTATGTATATACATGAAAATGTTTATTTATAGGATGCTTAATGAACTTCTATGTTTGTGTCACTTTTCAGATTTCATTTTTAAGTTTTATATTTTATGTAACATATTTCAATCTTATTTATTTTCAGTGCATCTATGTATCATGATGTACAGTATGTACATAGGGATAATAGCATAATACATTTTATCTTTTTATCAGTTTTACATTTTTTGGTGCGCTGACCACTTTAAGAAATGTTTAGTGTTCTGTTGGCACCAAAATGATGTATTTAAAATTGTAGTAGAGATTTTTTCAGGTGTTCTGATGAAGCCCACATTCAATGGGTGAAAGTGCTAAACTGTTTTATTGTATTTGTGGATGTTGACATTAAAAGGACATTTTTTATGCCAACTTATTGTGCCACTTTGAATTGGAGATACTTGGTTTTTGCTCTGATTTCATCATTTAAATTCTTCATCAGTCCCACGGTGTGTCTCTGACCATCTGTCTTCATCTCCTTCACCTCTAGTTTCCTCAAACATTCTACCCTCACTGCCCAGGTTTCTGTACCTTACAGTTGTACTGGTCATGCCATTGTTTTGTACACCTTATTTTTCAACTTATTTGGCATTCTTCTGTCACACATTACCCCTGACACTATGTGCCAGTTGACTGCAGCCCCTTTGATTCTTATTTTGACCTCCTTATTCAGGCTTCCCTTCTCCTCAACCACCTCTCCCTGATACTTGAAGCTGTTAACCTGTTCTACTATTTCCATTCAATCTCAATTTTCAACTTCGCCTGATTTCACCCATTTGCTGCCATTAATTATGTCTTAAATGTATTAAGTCTCTTCTTATGTGCCTTCAGTTTTGGATTCCATTTGTCTATCATTTGCTGAAGTTCTTGTTCAGAGTCCAGCTTTAATGTCACATTGTGTGCATACAGCAGCTTTGCTGATCTGCCCCCCCCCCCAATCAGGTTGCTAATGTAATCCATTACCAGTATGAACAGCTGTGGGCTGAGAACTGAACACTGATCAAAACAATGGTTGTACTTGTCTCATTGGGTATTTGTACATAGCCTGCACTACTTCTATCAATGTTTCTGGGACTTTGATTCAGTGAAGGCGTGCCAAAATTAGCTTTTTTTGAGACCTTGTCATATGCTTTTTCTAAGTCTTGAAATGTCCAGTTGGACTCTTTCTTAGGGTATTGGGAGTTATTATAATGACTAAGGTGTTTCTCTCAAGATAAAAGGTACAGGGTTTGATTATCACCCTTGGTCACTATCTGGATATTAGCTAGGCATGTAATAGTCTGCAGAATGTCTAGTATTTACCTGTGAACCTTCTAAACTGTCTGTCTTACTGCAAACATTGGATCGGTTATCTTACATCCTGATATGAATCCAAACTGCACATGTTCTATCTTATTTTCTACAACTGTGCATATTTATTGGTCAATCTCCTTTTACAGAACTTTCATGCAGTATTACTGGAGTTTGATATCTCTATACCACTGACAGCTGTGAATGCCCCCTTTATTCTTGTACAGTGGCAACAGAATGCTTTTTTTCTCCAGTCCTCTGGGATATGCTTTTCTGTCCACACTGTTATGAGTGCCCCCTGGAGACATTTCTCCCATAGCTCACTCAACATCTTGATCACAGCTGCCGTGACATCATCTGAGTTTGCCACTTTTCTTAACTTTATTTTCTTTAGTGATGTTCTTACTTTTTTAGAGCGGCATCCTCTTCTTTCATCATAGGCTGTGTTGTTGACAGTGTGGCTCCTGTGGGGTTTCATCCTTTAGAAGCTGCTGGAAGTACTCCTTCCATAGGCCATTGATGTCCTTTGGGCTGGCAAGTAGATTGTTGCTGGTATCCCTTATAAGTGGTGTTTTATGACTATCTTCTTTATATATTTTTTTTGCCTTGGAGCCTGAGTTTCTTTGTGTCATCTACTGAATCACTTTCCAGAAGATGGTAGAGTACCTCTGATGCTGTCTTCCTTTCTATTGCAACTGTCCTCTTTGTTCCGAGGATCACAATTACATTTCTGAGCTTTCAATGGCACCCTTTTTTATGGTGCTTAGCGTACATAGTCATTCTACTACATTAAAAATAATCCCCCTCAAAAGAATTAGACTTCATAAATAAAGCTGCCACCAAAGATGACTTTTAACCCCTAATGATATGTAGTCCACTGCTGTAATCTCTCTTGTTTTAAAAAGCTTTGCAGCCTAATAAGTAAAAAGAAATTGAATTCCTAAATGCATGCACATGGCAGTCTTCTTCTCATGTAATCAGTTCGTTGTATTCAAGTTGCTTGCATTAGGAAAATAAATAATACGCTAAATTTACATGAGAAGCAAAGAACTTAAAGCAAGTGTTTTTTACTTCAGCTTTGTTATATTTAGTGTTCACAGGGACAAAGTGAGAACATAGCTTTTAAAGTCAGCAAAAATATTTCTGTTTGCTGTTACTTTGTGGCTATGTGAACTGCTTGGAATCCCACAGTATGTAAAGTTGCCATATTATTATCAGCAGCATTTCTAAACCTTCTATTAGCCACTTTTTTCTAATATTTATATACTTTTGCCAAACATTTTAGCAAAAAAAAAAAAAAAAAAAAAAAAAACAAATAATAAAAGAGGCATGCAATCCATTTATTATATGAATCCTTCTGGGAAAATTGTTATTGTATAGATTGTCAGACTCTGTTAACATTGGCCTTCCTCCAAGCACAGACAAAATCATTAGTGTATACCCTAGATATAAAAAAAACTTTTTTGGGACTCCCCATACAAAATAAGCTATGCAGCACAAAACAATGTACACTGTACTCCTCAGAAGCATGGTACACCCTGTCCCGCTACATGCATGTATACACACATGCACAGACACACACACACATGCACATTCATTCACGTATCCTTGAGATAACTAAAATCCTTTTACACTAATTTTGTCTTCATAGATATCCATTTGTTAACTGCTGCTCTTATTTTACATTCATCCTGATCCCACATATAAAATACTGCCATAAACTCACTGTTTTAATATTCAACATCTTCAAACTTGCTTGGATTTCCACTGAAGCAGGCCTGGGCCTCATTAGGCAGACTGGCCTCATCATTTGAGAAAAAACAAAGGCGAGAAAGGGACAGAGACAATCTAGCAGAACTGACTGGCTTAATAATAGCTATAATGCTCCATCCATTATGATGCTGCTTTAGTTTTTGCTTGTCCATAACATCACTGAATGACATTTGGTCCATTTACTTTACGGGTCATTTTTTATAGCAGTATATGTATGATTAGTCATAAAGCTCAAATATAAACCTACCATTACTGACTCTCCTAACCGCATTGTGAAATCGTTCTGTACCATGTAATTTTCATTTAAGCTGCCAGCCTGAGCTATTTAAACGAAATCTGCATAAGGCATCAAGGGCCTTTATATCGTTGGAGCAGACAGTTTTGTTTTATAAATTCTAGCAGTGGAGTAAATCCCCTTTGGGATATTGTTTGTATTAGGGCATTTGTAATATAATTTCTAGGCTGTTCTGATTTACTTTCTGTACACATTACTACTAAGAGAAACATCATTTTTTTAAAGCCCTGGTATGATGCCTGTTGTTTTTTGTTTTTGTGTTTTGCAATACAAGACCCCTATGTACTAAACAGATAAGATCAACCATTAAAAATAATTTAAAGCAAATTAGTTTATTCTTTATAATATATATTGCACTATTTTAGCAGATATCATTATGTCATTCAATGTTTATAAATAGCCTGGCTCAAATATACAGTTTGTTCTCTGAAATTAACCCAGACTTGCTCTTGATCATTGAAATTCACAACAAAGCTGCTTTTCATACATTTTCACTGATTGTGTGTGTGTGTGTGTGTGTGTGTGTGTGTGTGTGTGTGTGTGTGTGTGTGTGTGTGTGTGTGTGTGTGTGCAGCATTATGTATTGCATGATTTAACATCCACATTTCCACGTGTTTAATACTATTTTTCAATCATTTGCTTCTGTCCCTTCAGTGAGTGTCTCTGTACAGAATGTACTTTCATATTCCGTTCCGCATTATTGCTCAGTTTGTCATTAACCGTGCCTGCCACCTGCATGACTCGTCCTTTCAAAATCATTTTTTTTCAGTCTTACTTCATGCACGTTTGTCTGAATGCTAAGCACTTTCTCAGCATGTGCTCCCAACCACACTTCCCAAACTTAGATTCTATACCTTGAGATGTACTTTCACTAATTTATTTACATTTCACTGCCTTTTCTGTTTTAAAGTCACAACATTCATAAACCATTTTCCTGGCATATAGCTCTTAAATTTGTTTTGTACTTCAGAGAATTATTACAAAAAGCTGTTCTCGTGCCAGCATGAGGTTCCCTTTGTGTAGCTGCCAATGGCTTATCAGGTTACTCAGTATAGCATACAACATCTGATCATAAATTAAAGAACTACATAGGTCGTTACTTTCAAATATTCCAGCTGTTACCTACAAACCACCTGCACAAGCACCTGCAGGTTCATCCAAATTCTGATCTCCGTTGTTAGATGGATCATTTCAGAATGTTATACTCTACTGGTGTTGCATAACATTTATCTATAATCTTTTACACACTGATACCACCTTCTTCACACATTCTTTTAAATTAATGATGCTTGCTGTACGTGGATCAGCAATAAAAGCCAATCCTAATCCTTTTCTTTCTTTCTTTCTTTATCTATCGATTTGTTTTTAACAGTATGAAATATTTCAGTCTGTGTAATAAATGTCATCCTGTTCTTAAATAAACCTCTTAACAAGTTTAAAGCAGCAGGTGGCCAGATCTTTCTTTTCTTGATACTCTGTAATAATGTGACTTGTACCAGAAATCTCCTATGTTCCCTTTCTTTTATTGGCTCATAAGTGTCCTACTTATCTACTCTAACTAGTTCAGAACACACAATGCCCCCAGCATCCTTACATACTGTAGAGGCATATCATACACTATCATTAATCACATAAAACATGCTCGCTATAATACTGAAGAATAGACTTGCTAGTCAGAGCACACACTATGCAAACTCACTAACTGTAGGGCAGGCAGTCCTCTACCTGCAAAATCAAGCACACACATCTACAAGCATTGAAAAGGGAGACAAATGGGAGGTATGCTGTCTGATATTGATAGATGCTTGCAGCTAAGACAGGCTGAACCAGTAATTAAAGAGTTTGTATGCAGTGGAACACTTAACATTGCCAGAGGTTTGCACCAAAATATTTAAAGGCCAGACGGTTTAGAGCTCTCTAGAGTGGCATTTTCCCAGTACACATATCAGAAAATAATCCTAGCCATTCTTAGTTTGTTATTGCTTTGTGCTTCTAGTTCCTGATATGAACAGCGAATATTGGACGGCGCAATTGGAATATATCTGAATATTGGATGGCGCAGTGGTGCAGTGGTATTATTGTCGCCTCACAGCAAGAGGTACTCCAGTTTGATTTTCGGCTGGGGTGCCTTCTGTATGGAGTCTGCATGTCCTCTCTGCATTCGTGTGGGTTTAGTCTGGTTTTCTCCCATATTACAAAGACATGCGTTTCTCCCCGGGCCTCCACTGAAAATTGGCTTCATTCCAAGACAGACTTCCCCAGTAAATAAATAAATGAAAATTTTTTTTAACCATCTGAAGCTTTATTAACTTACACTAGGTTAATTCTTATTTGTTTATTGCATTTTATTAGTGGATAGGTGCATTGATTAGAGTTTGCACTTATTAATTCAGCTTTTGCAATTTTTTTCAAGAAGAAATGTTAACTTTGTCCTGTTGCAACACATTTCTACAATTTGAAACTCTATATTGTCATATTTAAAGGAGGCCAACAATTACAGTCAAATTAAGCTTCCAATAGTCGTATCTTATTTATGGTATATCAGAGCACTTTTCACTAAAAAGAAATACAATATTTTATGCAGTCGAGCACTATTTGGATTTAATGTTACAGAGGCATGAGCTGCACATACCACATCATTACTACATTTTACTGCACTTCTGATTTTTATTTTGGGTAGCAAATAATTCATCTAAACTATTATCCTCACAATGGAAAAAATCATCCTGCACAGAAAACAGTTCAGCATAATCTGTGACTCTAAATACTACATTCTCTACCCATCTTAAAAGCTATTCTTTTCAGTGATAAAATCTACTGGATCCACTGCCCACCACGCAACACATCTTTGTTTATATAAAATCCTTGACATCATTCACCATTATTTAAAATGAACTATTTTTGAACTTCTACAATTTATGGCTTTAGTCGATATAAAACTTTTAGATGTTTACTAACCCTTGAATGCATCCTGTTACAAGCAGTTCCAGTCTGGCAAGCAGGTTGTGCTCTTTGTAGCATTTTCTATGTATGGGTGACACTATAAAAACTATTTGCATGTGGGCAGCATTAGCAGCATGCATTGCAAACTGGGCAATAGTTGTATACCAGACTATATGATACACTTTCTGAATTTTGATGTACCACATTTACATAAATGTGACATCCATCTCTTTTAATAACTAACTAAAAGTTCTCACTTTACTTTTGATATGCATTTTTCTATGTAAATGTAGACAGCTAATAACAAGATGTTTCTATGAATTCTGTACTGCAATTCTGAGCATTCCATCAAAAGAAAAACATATTATTGTGTGGTACTTAACTTTCAGAATACAAGCACATTTCAATATTTCAGTACTTCTGTGCTTCTGTAAATGTCTCTTGGAATGTGTTCACATGTATCTCTACAGAAACTTCTCTATTTTCTGGTAGAAATGATCATCTGTATTTGAAACACTCCCTATGCAAAATATTTGTTTTGAATAAGTGTTTGCAGTTTCTTCTCAGCAGCTTCCCATCCCTACTCACATTCCTCATAACTACCACTTCTACCTGCTTTCTGTGGAACCTTGATGTATTTTTACTTTTGCCTATCTTCCAAAGTCGATAGACATCTGGCTCTTGATCATAATATTTTTGTCTAAACAGATTTTCTTTACCATTTCTCTGTAACTGAAATCAGACTTTCAGGATGAGGTAAGGAAGGAGTAGGTATTGTACTCTTCTGTCTATGACTCCTAATAGCTGAGTTAGCAGTGGTCTTTGCAAAGACGTATTTCTGCATTACAGGAAATCAAGATATATGTCTATGTGATAGATATATAGGTTCATAGGTTCATAGGTAGGTACTAGGCTATCTGACCGAGGGCATTTATAAGCCTAGCCAGAGTGTGTCACCTTTCGCCGCCCCATTGATCAATTAACTGAGCCTCTGTCAAGAAGAGCCAATGAAGTGATCCCAAGGTTCTATTTTCTGTTACCTATCCACTCGTCAAGGTTTCTCTTGAAGAGTGTTAGTGAGGGGCTCTGCCTAATGTAGTTAGGAATTTTGTTCCAAAGCATGGGGAGAGTCTCTGTGACAAGAATCTATCCCTCCAGCATGTTCTATTTATTGTTCTGGTGAGGTTTAGCTCACTAGAGAGAGTGGCTTGCAGTGATTTGGATTTCTTTAGGTGGAGCATGCCCATCAATTCTGAGTTGGACATGGCTTTGCAAGTCATGCAGAGATCACCTCTGAGTAAGCGATATGCCACTGAGTAGAGCTGGAGTTTTTCCAGTCGGGCTGCATAGGATATATGTTTGAGACCAGTAATCCTCTTGGTGAGGTACTTTTGTGGTCTTTCCAGCTGTTGGAAGTGTCTTGTGAGGTACATCCCAAACGGGGCATTGTACGCTATGATGGGTCTGATGAGTGATGAGTAGATGGGCACTATAACCTCTTTATTTCTAGATGTGAACCCTTTAGTAATTAGATAGGCTACATAGAAGGATTTCTTAACTACTTTGACAATATGATTGTCAAAGGAGAGATTACTATATACCTGGGTCTCCAGATCTCTTATTACCTCTTCTGTATTAACGGGGCTGCCACCTATGTGGTAATTCATGGGCGTTTTGTTTTTCCCAAACGGGATGACTATGCATTCTGTCATTTAGCTTGAGTTTTAGTCATAAGTCTATATGAAAATAAATGGGGTATAAAGATTACAATTAATTATGGTGCTGCATCCATTTCTTTTCTGGATGTAACCATATCTAAACAACCTGATGGTACTTTGTCCAGTTCACTATACAGGAAACCCCATCATTCAAATACACTATTACACGCCTCCAGCTGTCATCCAAAACACATTGTTGCCAATATCCCCAAGTCACAATTTATGAAGATACATAGAATTTGCTCTAGCACTGAAGATTACAAACATTTTGATCAAAATTTAGTTAGCCACTTTAGGGAATGTGGATATTCTATGTCTAAGGTTATGCAGACCAGTAGAGAGGTTTAACAACTTTCCACAAATGATTTACACACATATAAAAAACATCACTCTCAGAGGGACAATAAAATTAGGTTTATCACCACTTATGGTAGAAATACCCCATATTTTTTGGATATAGTGCAACAGCACTGGGATATTCTTTTGATTGATAATAAATTATGTGATATATTAGGGAACACATGCTTATTCTCTTTCCGTAGAGGTAAAACTTTGGGGAGTCACTTTAGTTACTACAAACGTTTCATGCCCATGGAATGTTCTATACAGGCTGCACTGCATGGGACACAAGTTGTGGGGTGTTACCCTTGTGGAGACTGTTCTTTCTAAAAATATATTTTTCAGACCAAAGAGTTTTCAAGTAAAAACACTTCTAAAGTTTTTTCTATTAATGTTTTTGGTAATTGCAATAGTGTGGGCTATCTAATATATATATAATAATATAATTGGGCTATCTACCTTGCAGCCTGTTCATGTACAGCTTTTTATGCTGGCCAAACCACTAGACCCTTTAAATTTCGTATTTCAGAACATCTTAGTAATATCAGGAATAAACATTTGACTAATGTTTATATAAACACACTATTTCTCGCAAGACAGCAGCTATTAAATTTATTATTATTGACAGAATTATGGGACATAGATCCTTGAAAATAGGTTGGCATAAATTGTTAAATAAAAAAGAAAAATCATGGATTGTGAAACTGGGAGGATTATTTCCACCTGAGAGTGATGTTTTTTATATGTGTGTAAATCATTTGTGGAAATGAATACTTATAATTGTTTAATTAATGATTAATTCTTCCACTATGGTTTTGTATATAATGAGGTGGTTGAACTGACTGAGTTATACGTTGAACAAGGCCATTGGACCAAAACCAGTCTGTTTTTTGTGTTTATACACATAAAAGATTTTTTTCACCAGTTGGGTGCTGGCTTTTTGTTATTGCTGGTTTCATTTTTTGAGCCTGTGCACCTGCCATCCTTGCAAAGGTTTTCATTGCGGTTTTTCTTTTTCTAGATTTACTCAGGGATGTTTCCAAGATTGAGAAAGAAATTGCAGTAGAATTATGTTATGGCTAACATTTCATTGCTGGATTGCACAGTTTCTTCATTTCTGGATTATTCTGAGCATAAAGTTGAAATCCTTTGAACTTCTTCTCTGTCGCAGGTAACTCTGTAAGTACCCTATTTACTTCCAAGTCCTCTCCTCTTAAATTATCTTGCTCATCTTGTAGGTATTAGGTATAAATGACTGAATATATCTGTTTTATATGTATTCGTACATAATTATATATGTGTATATATGTGTGTGTGTGTGTGTGTGTGTGTGTGTGTGTGTGTGTGTGTGTGTGTGTGTGTGTGTGTATAATATATATATATATATATATATATATATATATATATATATATATATAGATGGATGAAAATCACTCGTGCGATTGCTCATATGAGTGAATCATAAGCACGAAGCTAAAAACCGCGACAGTTTCCAATGTTTGAAAATCAGCAAATTGAAAAGCAGATTCGCTGATTTTCTAACACAAAAGTCGAATACATAGTGTAATGAAGTGTAATGCAGAGGGCAAGCTCCCCTGCACCCCCCATGTGGGGGACTGTGCCCCCCACACCCCCCTGCTTTAATATACTAACTCCGAGATTGCACTACAGTGGGGAAAGGGTCTGTTTTCCGATCCCCACTATAGTGCAATCTGCCCGCAAAATGCTGAATCTGCAATGAGCGAATGTCACTGTGCATTCACTCATTGCTCATTCAAAGCATTTTGCGTTCAAAGTTTGCAAACTTTGCAAACGTCATTTTGAACATCTGCTGTTTGACTGTGTGCAGAATGCACATATGAAGGTAAACCTATATATATATATATATATATATATATATATATATATATATATATATATATATATATATATATATATATATACACACACACACACACACACACACACACACACACACACACACACACACACGCACACACACTCACACATACTTATAGTTTCTACGGACTACATAAGCCAATGAAGGGTAGCAGAGTGTCACCTCCCATTGAAATCTCAGAGCATAAATAAGTGTTACAGTCGACTCATCTATAGTTGACTATAGCTTAGTATGTGGTGTTTTCCTTTGGCTGTAGTTGTGTGAGCATGGAATTATTTATATAAATAAGGGATTGTGGAGCAGAGGTCCCCCATTAGATGAGCAGAGGCACATAAAATACTTAAGTCTATTTCGGTGCTCAGAAAGGAAATGGGTGACTGCAGTACAATTTTGTAGCTGATGTTCATCATATGAAAACTTTACATTGTAGGTGGGTGGGTCTGTATAATAAAAGTGTGCCGGCTTCTGCTGGTAGTGTTTTATACACTGCTTAGTTTTTTTCTGTAGTCGATGAATTGCTAAAAGGTTCTGCAGTTATGTAAATCTGATTATGTGCACTCGATGTTGTGGAATTGATTAAGGATACTTTGGAGCTACATATTTAAGGCTCATATAGTGAATCAACATGGAAAGCTATGATGATGAAACAGGGGTAGGAATTCAAGAGGTAAAGAGACAGAAGGAATATGGATGCAGGTTTTTCAGAATAATAGCAACAACCATACAGATTATTTTCCTTCCTGTCTGCCAGCCATTCCCTCAGGCAACTGAGCAGTTTTTCAAGCCCAGGTCACCTTGTTCATAGTTGGAGCTTTATCACAATATGCCACAGTACTGGCCAATGGCAACCATTCACATTATTACATTCATTACTTAGCAGAAAGAATTCTAAGAGCAAATCCAGCATGGGAACCAAGAAAAGGGATTTTACCAATAGAAATGACTGCAAGTAGGAGAATACAGATTGGTAAGGGGGCTGGAATTTATTGGAAAAAAATTAGCAAAGTAACCAATGTATTAGCAGCAAACAACTACAGAGGGAAAGCTAATAGAGTGAGATGAGGCCAAGTAGAAATTTTGACTACAGGTTAGAGACTGCCATCCCTTAAAGGGCTTGATAACAGAGTAGACAAAGAGAAAGGGATAGAAGAGTGCTGAACAAATAACAGTTCTGGTAGAGTTTTTAACTCATTTCTTTCAATGGAGCTCTGGAAGTTTGCATAGTAACTTCAAATGGGTGCAGCTTAAGCTCATTGACAGAATCAAATTATGTTCTCATGTTTGGGGTTACTAAAGAAGTGCAAATGCCAAACTCTTCAGCACAAACTATATCTGTACTGGTAGTATACTATAGGTTCTGGGTGTTAAACTGGATTTTACAAATCACAGTAGGCATAGTAACTATTAACTTTGTAATATTTTATAAACAACTTACAATATCTCAACAACCACTCAAGTTATATGCATACTGTTAGCAGCATTTTGTTCATCCACATGAGAGCTTTCATATAAGGTTAAGCAGCTATGTCTGTGTAGTTTGGTGTTTGAGACATCTAGTAAAATGTGAAATTTATATGACAATAAATATAAATACAATATGAACAAAAATAATATCTCTTTACCTGCAATAGACCGAGGTCAAATATCAACAAAGGTGTGTTTGCCATTTTGTAAGCTTTAAGATGAAGTCTTTTAATAACTTGCATGCAGTGGGGTTTTGAAATTATTAATGCAAATATGAACAAGCAATATTTAACGCCTAGAGATGTCAGTGGGATGTAACTGCAGAAACATCTATAGACATTGCCTGGATTTAATGAATTGGTTGCTGCTATACAAGGCATAATTACTAGGGAATATAAAATATTGCAAGATTAATATAAAATTCAATCAGAAGGGATTTGAAAAAAATTTGGGAAAAGAGAGAGAGAAAACGAAAAGGCAATAAGCAAAATAATAATGGGAGTACATCTGAATGACTTCCAAATATACAATAAAGTCCAGAATGTTTAAGATTTTTGCGTGGAAGTATTTGTATAGGTATTTTTATACCCCTAAGCAGACTTCAGAGAATTTTTTATCAGGCAGATAGAAAATGCTTGAGGTATAATGGGACAGTGAGAGGTAATTTGGAACATGGCTTGGTGACTGTGATGAGTTGGCCGATTTTGAAAATTCCCTTCTGAGTACTTTGTCAGAAATATTGGGGAAGCAAATAGCTGGAATGAAGGAAGTTATTCTATAAAGTGGTACAATGGCACAACTGATAGCATTGCTGCCTCAGAGCAAGAGGTTCTCTGGTTCAGTTCTCAGCTGAAGTACCTTCTGTGCAGAGCCTGCATGTCCTCCCTGTTTTTGTGTGGGTTTTCTCCAGGTGCTTCAGTCTCATCCCACATTTCAAAGACATGCAGCAGGTGAAATGGATACTCAAAATTGTCCATAGGTGTGTGTGTGTGTGTGTGTGTGTGTGTGTGTGTGTGTGTGTGTGTGTGTGTGTGTGTGTGTGTGAATGAGTTGTATGAAAGTACAACCATGTTAGGGCTAGCTACCCAATGGTGTGAACCTTGGATATAGATGACTGCCACTGTTGAAGTCACACCCTGACCCTACATGCAAAATGGGAAAGTGGTTGTGTATGGCTGGATAGGTTCTGAATTGCCCAAACATGGTGTGGCCTTACTAAGTTTAATGTTATTGGCTGCCAAAAAAAGCAATTACTAGAAAATGGAAATTGAGATCTAAACTAAATAAAACTGAAGAACTGAATGCTGTAAATGAGACAAAAAAACTGTGTGTGAAATATTTAGAAAGGGGAAGTAGCAGGATACATGGAATTTGTTGGAAGAAAACATGTAGAATAATGTTCAGAAGGAGGATGAAGAGTGGGATTTAAATGAAAGCAGGAATTGAGCATTTTTGTAATTTTGGAATGAGTGATTATTAAAAAGAAAACATATATGCGTAAACACATGTAAATGAAAAATGCTGAGGTTTGCTTTCTTTTCTGTTATTGTATATGTTCCTGTGTCATGTACCTATGTCATTGTCTACAATGTAAGAATTTAATAAAGGTTTTAAAAACAATAACATGTCTAATTTACAAAAAAAGACATGACAACAATTTCTCAGGTTAACTAATTTTGCTCATTCTTTATTTAACTTGAGGTTATTCTGCTTCAATCTCTTCAGTAACTCAGTATCATATTGTGATCTTTTATGGTGAACCCTTAGTGTATGTCAACATTTATATTAACAATTCCATAATAATATTTGATTACCTGTGCAGCAGGAGCTCTCTGAAATACTTCAGATGCTGAGGAAATACCAATTGGTATTTAAAAGGTTGTACTTTACCACAAGCAAATTAAAATGCATTTTTCTGACAAAAGCCTACCTTAAATCAAAAGTAGAAAAACACTTTGTTCCTGGTATGTGTAGACATCACTTCTTTGAAGGTAAAAAGTAGATAGTGTTACATTTTTAAAAAGCTTTATTAAAGTCACATGGATCTATATAAATGGTTGTCTTTACAACAGCTTCATGCTGTTGACTCAATCGGTAGGTTCAGTCTCTTTCTAAATAACATAAATTTTCTCTTGTAGTCTAATGTTTCTGCTATGATCTGTAAAGTTACTGAAATGTTCTTGTGTACATGGTCTATTGTTAACAAAGAAGGACTTGTCAGAATGTGATAAAATCATGGTAAACAGTCCAAGCTAGTAAATGATCCATAATGCAACTGTTTTTCACACTGCAAATCCTTTTCAAGAAACAAAGTTTTTAATAAGTCAAGTAGCCCAGTATACAAGGAATCTTCACTATATCAGTTACCTAATCAGTTACTTAACTTTGAATCTTGCATTTCTCATCCTTAAATTGGTATATAATTATGTTCTGACCCTTCGTTTGTATTTGATGACCAGACTACTTAAGCAGTTATATAACTTATTCAGAATGCTGTCTTACAAACCCAGTACTCTGGAACATTGAGCAGTTATTGAAACACATCACATGCTACTGTATAGTCAATGCAACACACTATAGTTATTATTTTGTTTTCCATATTTACAGCATATTTTCTTATAGCTGAAACCTTTCTGTTGCTTTATCTTGCACAATATTCACTCAGCTCCCTATCAGCTCAGTGAAAAATCAGTTCAATGAATGGCATTTTCAGTGCAGTTACATCGAACATGCCATTATTCTAACTGTTCATACTGAGATTGCGATACAGTGAGGATTGGAAAATGTGCCCTTTCCCCCTCTGTGTGATCTTGGAGTTAGTATATATAATTAGCAGGGGGGGTGGGGGGTGCAGACCCCCACATGAGTGGAATTCAATGAACAGCATTCCAGTCATTGAAGTGTCACTTCGCTGAAGTGATATAGACCCATTCACTCCATGTGCATTTTCAATATAAACTATGCAAAGCAAATAGCCAGTTTTTATGAGGCTGAACCAATACATACAATATTTTAATAGTAAATGAATTCATTCCTTTTGCATAGTTTTTCAAAATGATTTCTCTGTTCACAAAACTGCAGACTTAATTTGTAGCTGAACTTTTCTTTATATCAAATGTATAGTTGCACCTGCTACATAAGACTTTCTCAACACCATGCTTTCATGTATTTTTTTACAATGCCTGCCCCCCCCACTTTAACTTTGTTCTTATTCTCACAATTTGTGCAGATCTGCAACATGGAACTATCCGGTTGCATATGTTACATGAATTCTTTTTGGCAGTAACTTGTGTGCTCATTTATTTAAAAAACTACATTATGTAGTATCTAGCAAGTATACTGTTTAAAGGGAGCTAACACTCCTTAACACTCATCTTCTTTTAAGTTTTGAATTGATGGAAAGGGGATTAAGGGGAAAAAGCCCTCCTTGCTGATAGCATACATACTATATTACACTAAACAATAAGATTTTTTTCTAAAGAAAAAAAACACTGACATACTTCCTAACACTCATCATGCTGTGTTAGCTCAGATTACAGTTTATATGTAGCCATTTTTCAACTTCTTGGACACCCCCTTCTTTTATTCAGCTGTCTTCCTTTTCCCAGAACATCATATTGTACCATTGTTATCTCACCATTAACCTTGCTTGTATACTTTCTGTTTGTTCTAAGTGTGTTCCAGAAGCATATACATAACAGGTTGTAGACAAACTCAGCCCTGCACTGCTTAGCTGGAAATATGGCTGTTCAGTTACCAGTAAAACAAACTTTTTTTCCTATAGCTACAACAGTATTTTACTAGAAGAATGAATAGGAAAATATTCAGCCATTCTGTGAAGCAAGTAATTTTTCCACTGTTGCAGAATATCTGGGACTTATTTCCATGAAGACAAATATGTGCTGATGTGATAGCACTATTGAGATCTTCCCATAACTTTCTTAAGTGGGGGTCTGCACTAAGCTGATTCAGAGGGTTTGGTATTACAAGTCATTGCCATTTCCCTTGTTTTTTTATAATTGCTGGAGGATTCTCAAGTCAGTTTTGTATTTTTTTTTTAAATATTCACCTCATAAGACACTCGCCATATATCAGACTCTTCAGTGAACTCTTAATTATAATGAGGTAATTTCATTCACTCTATACACATCAGTCACTTTGCTTAACATTAAATCCTGTTACCTCAGTAACCTGCTACCTTGTGTAATCATTTGTGGTTCCAAACATGATTCTGTCCCAAACTAGTGAATTATGTCTTTGTCTCATTTATCTAGTTTAGTAGCTTAAAGAACAGTAGTTTCAGTACAACCATTTCCTCTTATGAAGAACAAATAAATAAATGTCATATTCTTTCTCATCTGTCTCATCACTGGAGTATTCTCTCTTTCTCCTTTTGGAAATGTAAGCATATTGTAAACTTTCTGGGATTTTCCCCTTCAACATGTAAATATATGGCACACTCAAACCTCTTCACATTTTTGTACATTCTGTTAACACCCAGGAGTTAGGAACAAATCTGACCTCTAAGCCCACAACTTCCTTATCGGACAAATTACCTTGAAGACAGATGTTTCCAAGTGACTGCAGTTGCATCATTTCTTAAATGAGAAAGAAATTACTTATTTTTCAGTTCTTCTAACACTACGTAATATTTGGGATATCAAGACAGCAAAATAAAAAGATGCACTGTATTTACATGCAGCCAGCTTTATAAACTTGTATTTCAAGCTATGAAATACTTATAGATAGTAGGTTGCATGTTACATGTTTTGAAATCTGGCATAAGCTAGAGACATCTAAAGTATTAACACTAAACACTTGCTTTGCACTCAGGTTTCTGCTTACATCTACAGACAATGCAGGTCCATACTGCCATATAGCACATTCAAAGCACACTTTACCCCTCTCTACTTTCAATATCCTGTCCTTGAATAACATCAGTATCTCACCCAGACTAAGTTATTTGGAGTAGTTATCGATAGTAACTTAAGATTTGATGTTTATATTGCACAAGCTATAAATAAATTACACAAAAAGCTGGGCACCCTATACAGAAACAGACAATTTCTTACTAATAATACAAAAGCAACTGTTGCTCAAACACATCTTATCTCAACTCTTCTCTATGCCTCACCAGTTCTCACCAACCTAAAGAAATCAAACTTAGCTAAATTAGAATCCTGTTACAATAAAATTGCCAAGTTTGCTACAGATTCACCTTGTCGGACACACCACTGAACAGCATCCAAGAAACTTAACTGGTTAGAACATCCCCAGCTTCTCCTCTATAACCAACTCACTACAACCCATAAAATTGTAAACCACCCAGAGAAGACCCCTTCTCTACAGAATTTCTTACTTCCTTACTTAAGTAGCCACATCCTATGATCAAGTAACAAATCTCTATTGAAAGCAATTATAGTCAACAATGCTGCAGGTGACTCCCTCTACTAAAACTATTGGAAATAAACTCCCTTTCTGCATAACAACTATTACTAACCTATTACACTTTAAAAATACTTAAAGCATATCTGTCTAAATCTTGGCTATACTCATGCAACACCCTTGGGTAGATAATATTTGTCACCCAAAACCCAGGCAAACATTTTCCATCTCTGTACCTAAGTTACCAGAATTGAATGTAAACTCCCTCAATTTACAAATTATGTGTATACCTAAGCAATCTAGTGATATGCAACCCATAAATATATCTGACTGTATTTACTGTATGTAAATATGTGAGCCGCATTTATCTGTTGCATATACTTATTGAGAGCTCTTACTGTAATATACTATTGTAATGTGTGCATTTTTCGGTACTTACGTATTATCGCAACCACATTCTGAATGACTCACTCTGCAGTTGTGGGTATGCCGCAGACATTTACTGGCTGTATTATGTCATTAAAACATTTAGTAGTTGGAGAGGAAAGTACAATTTTAACTTTCTGCTGGCATCTTATATGAGTACACCTTGCACTCTTGTAAGGTTACATACATTTCCTAGCCTAGCCATTGCTTTTCTGTTTGTAATGTAATGTAACAATCTGTAGGTGGCCCGTACTTGCACTTGCATGCTGCATATTTCTACTTGGACATGTTGCACTGTGAGCGTGAGGTGTGTAACAGTCTGTAGTACTACATTTGTTTTCTATTGCCTTCATAATTTGTGGAGGGCATCATTAATTGGAGGGGTGAGGGTGCGTTTAGGCAGTTATTCTTCTGTCATGCCTTGCTTGTATCGCTATAAAATGGTATCACTGATAACAGATTTTCCCAATGATGCACGATGGCCTGACATGAATTGGGGTTCCAGGGTTCCATTCCAATGTTACCATAATGAAGGGGCCAAGGCAACAGTGAAATATGCAAAAATAAATTCATAAGCTAACTATTCTAAGAACATACTCCAGTAGGAAAAAAAACAAAAAAAAGAACCTAAATACTTGCACAAAATAATGACTTGGTAGACCCTTTCAACAACTGATCTAATAACCTCTGACTTACAGAAACACACTATAGCAGCCTACACTGAGTTCAAATGGACAAAAAATGAGATAGATTGTTCCCTGAAGTGACAAAAATCTACATAATATAAACCAGACCATAGAAACACACAATGTAGAATTCTGAATTCATCTCATACTTTGGAGTTTTACCGCTAAAGTAAAATGACCGCACACAATTATGTATTTAAATTACAACTTCATTTCCTTGGCTGGTTTTCGGATCATCCTTAGAAAATGTAATTCACCACCGAATCTTGTTACCACCCAGGATTTTAAACCTCCTGTAATAAAACAGTTTTGCCAGCAGCTAAGACAGCAGTGAGTCGCTTACCATTTTGCTGTAGTTATGAACTTGTTGGTCATTCAGAATGTGGTTGTGATAATATGTAAGTACCCATTTTTCTATTACGTATATATATATAAATGTGGACATTTTTTACTTTATGTGGACCTTTTCTGCCCAGGCCTCTGCTGAAACGGGACTTTCCTGGTAAACAAATGTAAAATAAATAAATGATAATAAATAAATGCACCATTTACTTCACTGGTCAGGCAGGAAGCTGTTGACCCTGACAGCCAGAGTTAAATCAGGGTCACATACATTACTATGTGGAAAGAAAATGGGTTGGATCCACATAGTCAGAGCAACACAGATGTCCATTGCAAGATCACTGACCCTTCTTCTTTTGGCTTTTCCCAGTTAGGAGTCGACACAGCAGATCACCTGTTCACTCATGATTGGCAGTGGTGTTTTACAGTGTTGAGTTGCCAGTCCGGCACCCGACCTTCCACAGAAGGCACACACACACACCGAGGGCCAATTTAGAGTGTCCAATCCACCTGCAGCATGTCTTTGGGATGTGGGAGAAAACTGGAGCACCCGGAGAAAACCCACGCGACCACAGGGAGGATATGCAGACTCCGCACAGAAGGCACCCCAGCCGAGGATGAAACCAGGGAACCTCTTGCTGTGAGGTGGCAATGCTAACCACTGCACCACGGTGGCTGCCCTGCAAGATCAAATGAAAAAAAAATTTCCATTTTCAGAGACCACAGCTAGAAGAGATTGTAGGAAGTTACTAAATATACAAGTTTTTAAAGCAGTTTCCTGTTATAACTGAGAACACATGGCTACTAGCCGTAAGCTGCCTTATATGAATCCTGGGCAAGCGACTGTTTGCAGTATTACAAAGTACTCCCAATGGACTAATAAAACAGTTTAAAATAACATTATACATCTTTATGCATGATAGCAATAATCAATATTTCTGGTGTATGTTGAGCAATTTTCCAACTTGTGCTCTCATAAGACCATCTAAGCTATTCCCTTAGTAATAATTCCAGTACTTGCGGGTTAACATTACATAATTTGCACCTCAGCATTAATTATTGGTGTTCTATCTCTTAAAGCTGTTGTATCATTCATGCTTATTCTGTATTAATTATGTCATAGAAAATGTTTAACAAAAATATTAAAGTGTTTACTGCTAAGACATTCTCTGAAAGAAAAATAATTGTGTAAGAGAGCATAGGAGTACATAAATAAATCTGTTATGATGGATTAACTATCACATTGCATTGCATTGAGCAATATCTAGCTGGAAGTTGACTGTTTTTCAGTAGGTCTTATACAAGTGGTATTTTCAGTTAAGGCTTGTTAAAAAACATGCATAGCCAGTGATAAGTGGGGGTAGTTTACCTCATTGTTATTTGGTTTCTGTCTTATACAAGTGGTACAGTGAATTGCTTTCTGTTTCAACTGTGAGCTTTGGCCAACTGAGACCTGCATGAGTGGAGCTAAGTAGACTTTTATCTGCACTTTTATCAAATAATACACAATTTAATGTAATTTGTTTGTGTTGCATTGAGCAATATCTAGCTGGAAGTTGTGACTGTAGGTCTGCACCCACCCTCCCTGTGTTTGTCTTGGTGTTAATCTTGGTGGCTTTGAAACTGCCCGCCCCTCTTGTAAATTTGCACTTGGATACTCCGCCTGGGCCCATCTCATTTGCTCACTCAAAAAAAAAAAAAATTTGTATCTGCTTTTACTGTATTTGTGTTTCTTCCCACTTTATTTTGCTTTTGCATCATCTTAAAAGTACTCAGTTGTATTTATTATTGCTTGGGTTAACTCATTCTAAGCCTTTTAGTTTAAGCACTTGGGCTTCAGACCAGTTGTTTTACATTAAGAAGGTTTGTGGTCTGCACTGTAGTGGCAGGACAGGTAGCTTACATCCTTCTAAGTTGGGAACTGCTGATTGAGTGCTCAGTGTCTGTTATTCTAAAAGTGTATTAATTCTGGTTTAAGCACTTGGGCTTCAGGCCAGTTATTTTACATTAAGAGGGTTCATGGTCTGCACTCTTGTGGGAGGAGAGGCTGGACTCTGCCCTTCTGAGCTGGGAATTTCTGGTTAAAGGCTTATAGTGTCTGCATATTTGAACTGCTTCTTACTGAAATTGGTACACCTTGTTTGCTGTAGCATAGACTAGATCCAGGCCTGCTGAATCTAGCTTTGAGCACTAATCCAGGCATTCCTTAAATTATTCAATAGTATTTATTACTGCTTGGTAGTAACTTGATTAAAGTGTAGCTATCATTCTAAGTCTTTTGGATTAAGCACTTGGGCTTCAGACCAGTTGTTTTACATTAGGAAGGTTTGTGGCCTACACTGTGGTGGCAGGACAGGTAGCTTACATCCTTCTAAGTTGGGAACTGCTGATTGAGGGCTCAGTGTCTGTTATTCTAAAAGTGTATTAGTTCTGGTTTAAGCACTTGGGCTTCAGACCAGTTATTTTACATTAAGAAGGTTCATGGTCTGCACTCTTGTGGGAGGAGAGGCTGGACTCTGCCCTTCTGAGCTGGGAATTTCTGGTTAAAGGCTTATAGTGCCTGCATATTTGAACTGTTTCTTACTGAAATTGGTACACCTTGTTTGCTGTAGCATAGACTAGATCCAGGCCTGCTGAATCTAGCTTTGTTTGTATGCTTGTTGTTTGTTTGCTTGTTATTTCCCTGAAACGCTAATTCCACCTAAAATGTGGCTTTTCAGCGCTTCTGTGGATCCCTAGTGATATCTGCATTGCTTACTGTACTTATTTCCTTGTTTCACTTGAATGAAAGTTACTGTTTGTCATTTTTGCATTTAAGTTACCTGTAGCACATTGCATTTAAGTTACCTGGCACTTGCTCACTAAAGCAATTATATAAGTCAGCACTAAAAAATTAAAAGCACTACACCCTCACAAACTCCCCTTGAGTACCTTATTCCCCATTGGCCCTTTTTTTCAATTATAAAGGAATTCCCAATACTATTCTAGCATGTCCAAAGGTCAGTTGTCAATCTCCTCTCTGGTCCAGCTGGTGAATCTGGGAATCTTGAGGCAATGCTACAACTGCCTCATGTACACAGACAACCCTCTCCTCCTCCCAACAAATTCCAACACATGTGAGAGATGCAAACATATAGCCAAACTGGAGGCTAAGCTCTCTCAACTCAGTACTGGCATAACCAGTCAGGGGAAAAGGAAACCACACTCACTACAATTCCAGTCTCACGTAGATCTACCACGACAGCAAACCAAACACATAAACACACAAAAACATACTCTGAGGCTCTAAATAAAAATCTGCCTAAGCAGCAGAGACCTCCAAAGCAGACACCCAAGCAACCGCACACCCAAAACAAAACACATGCAACACATAGCTCACAAAGCCAGTGTGCCAAACAGTCACAGCCCTTAAGGATAAACAACACACCTGATGCACTTGTAATAGGTGACTCTATCGTCAGGCACACTGACATCCCGCTCACCAGGCCGAACAAGGAGAAGGTCACAGTGAACTGCCTGTCGGGCGCTAGGATCCGCCACATAACACAAGCACTCAGGTCACTCCAAGGCAAGTACAAATATGACTCAGTCATTGTCCATGCTGGTGTGAATGACCTGAGATGTACCTCCCTGGACTACATGAAAAGAGACATAGAGGGGCTATCTGAGCATGTAGTCCAGGCCGGTATGACCCTGACCTTGAGTAGCATCTTACCCTCACCAAGAATGATGCCACAATATGAAGACAAGATGATCAATTTCAACAATTGGCTTAAGTATTGGTGTCATTCAAAGGGGATCCAATGCCTGTCAGCCTGGGATGACATGCTCGACAAGCCACGATGCTTCGCTAGGGCCGGCTTGCACCTATCACCCCTGGGCTTTCAGATATTAGCAAAGACACTTGCTACCCCCATAGTTCCTTTTTTAGGCAAGGCTCAAAAGACAAACCCACCTCCATAGGTATCACAAGGGATAAGAAACTAAGAGTAGTGCTACTCAACACCAAAAGTCTAAACCTCAAGACACATGCACTTGAAACTCTCCTTAGCATGGAGAACATCGATATCTGTGCAGTAACAGAAACCTGGTTCAAGGCTCCCGAGAGCACCCCAGCACTACCAGGTTATACCTCATACCATGCTTTTCGGCCCCAAAACTTGGACCAAACCACAAAAGGAGGGGGAGTATCAATATTCGTCAAAGATACCCACACCTCCAGGTTGGTGGCACAGCACAAAGCATCAGAGACTACCCATATGCAACTAACAGTGGGTAAAACTGCCTTCCAGTTTATAGACTGCTACAGACCACCCTCCCAAATCCAGGAACTCCACTCGGCCTTCCTGAGAACACTGGAAAATATGAAGGTCTCCAAACACCATTATATTGGGTGACTTCAACTACCCAAACATAGACTGGGAGCATTACTCTAGCTCCAACACCCTAGTCCAAAGGTTCCTAGTATTTATAAACTCAAATGCTATGGAACAACTTGTTACCACTCCCACAAGAGGGGAAAACATACTGGACCTGATCATCACCAACATGGGAACTCTATGCTCCAGACCAGAAGTGTATCCCTCACTGGTAAGATCAGACCATAAACTAATCTCACTGGATATTCACATCCCGACCCCACCCCCTTCCCAGAAAACCACAGTGAAAAACTGCTCTAAAGCAAATTTCACACTTCTCAAAACCGAGGTGGAATCCATGAAAGCCCCCGGGCCTGTGGAAAATACGGCCCAGACTGCAGAATCCTTTATAAACGCATTCTATGGACACCTTCAGGAATGCATGGATCATGCAATCCCAAATAAAACCAAGACCCAATCCTCCAAAGGCAGACGTCCTGTCTGGTGAACCCCAGCCATAAACAAACTATACAATAGAAGGAGGAAGCTACTACATGACAGAGCAAAATCCCAAAAAGGGAAGGCATCTCTGATCAGTATTAGCAAAAAACTACGGGCACTCATAAAATCATCTAAGGCCAGCTTTGAGAGAAAAATTGCACAGGACACTAAGGATAATCACAAGGCTTTCTTTAGTTATGTTAGGAACCTGGGTGGGAATTCCCAGATATGCTCAGAATTAGTCCAAAATGACAAAAAATACACCAAACCCACAGACATTGCCAACATCCTAGCTGACAGGTTCAGCGCAAACTTCTCCCCCCCCACCAAAAGGGCAAATATCTATCCCAGCAGAGTGCTGCCCCTGACATCTCAGATGCTCAGGTAAGAGCCGCCCTCTCCAAAGCAAAAAACACAGCATCAATGGGACCAGACGGTGTCCTGGGCTGCGTCCTACATGAACTCCAAGAAGAGCTAAACCCAAACATAAAACTACTGTTCAATCTCAGCCTTACTACAGGATATGTACCCAAAGAGTGGCGTACAGCAATGGTGGTCCCTCTTCAAAAAGGTGGTGCCTCAACGGATCCTGGAAACTATCGCCCCATAAGCCTGACTAGCTTGGTCTGCAAAGCTATGGAAAGGATCATCATGGACCTTATAAATAAAGATATTAGGGACCTACAGACACTGGATCCTACCCAGTTTGGCTTTGTTAAGGGCAGATCCTGCCTCTTAAACCTGATTGATTTCTTTGAAACAGTCAACAAGGCCATTGACGAGGGGAAGGTGGTCCACACAGCCTACTTGGACCTCGCAAAAGCGTTAGATACAATACCCCACTTCGGCATTATAGATAAGCTCACCAGCTTAAATATAAACCCCTATGTCACTAGATGGCTTGCAAACTGGCTCAAGGACAGAACCCACATGGTTAGAATTGCTGGAGCCATGTCAGACTCCAAACCAGTTACAAGTGGCATCCCACAAGGCTCAGTCCTGGGACCTCTCTTGTGCGGTATATATTTCTCAGAGGTACAGGCCAACACGGAAGGACTGTGGCTGACCAAGTTTGCAGATGACTGCAAACTGGGTGCCATAATCGACTCTCCAGCCAACACAAGCATCCTCCAGAAGGGCCTCATACAAACAGACAACTGGTGCCAGAGCCATGGCCTCAAGCTAAACGCCAAAAAGTGTATAGTCATCCACTTTGGCAAAAACAAAGTGCCCACAAATTACCACATAAGTGGTAATCCATTAAGTATGGAAGAAGTAATTAGGGACCTGGGGACCCAAGTTGATAGCAATCTCTCATTTGACAACCACATGGCCAAAGTGGTTAGAAAAACATTTTATATAGCCCACCTAATCATGAAGGGATTCACATTTAGATCAAGGGAGGTCATCATGCCTCTTTACTCATCCCTCATCAGGCCCATAATTGAGTACAATGCCCCTTTTGGGATGTACCTTACCAGACACCTGTAGCAACTGGAAAGACCCCAAAAGTACCTCACCAAAAGGATCAAAGGGCTCAAACAGATGCCATATGCTGCCCGGTTAAAGAAACTCCAGCTCTACTCAGTGGCATACCACCTGCTCAGAGGTGATCTGTGCCTGACGTATAAAGCCATGTCCAACCCGGAATTAATGGACATGCTGCACCTCAGAAAATCCAAATCCCATTGAGCTACGCGATCGAGAGACTTGAACCTCAGCACTGAAATAAATAGGACATGCTGGAGGGACAGATTCATAACCCAGAGGCTCCCTTCACTCTGGAATAAAATCCCAGTCCAGGTTAGGCAGAGTCCCTCATTGACTCTCTTCAAAAGGAATCTTGATGAGTGGATGGGGGATCATAGGTTTACCCCGGGTATCACTTCTGTGTCACTGTTAGACAGAGGCACAGTATACTAACCTCAAAAAAGGGCATAGCAAAATTAATTTAAAATGGGTGGCGAAAGCCAAACACACTCTGGCTAGGCTTATAAATGCCCTAGGGCAGATAGCCTAGTATGAACCTATGAACCTATGAACATAATTGGTGGTGCTGCTACAATGTTAATACATAAATCTAATTTACAAATAGAATTGCCATAATTTACATGATTCTATATAACACCCTGGTTCTGTAGAATGTTTTCAATGAATAAATGTGATAGTTTACTGACAAATGGTGAGGTCCCTCCTCTAGTGCCATCTAATGAGTAGCCAACAAATCAGACTCTTAAAAATTGTTGCCAAGGGCATTGCAACTCCACTGACAACTTTACCCTCTCTCTTTCATCTGGCAAAATACAGTGTCTTGAAATCTGTTGTGAATATTCCAGTACCTACATCTGGTGACCCTGAGTTAATTACTAATTGCAGACTAATACTTTCCCTATTAAAAGGGTAATAAACAGGTATATTCTTGACTTTATTTTATCCTGTTGTGTTATGGCTTAAAGCCAACAAAGGATTCCTCCCAAATTGTAGCACACTGGGAAGTCCAACAGATGACATGTTGCACAACATAGACAAAGACTCAGTAACCAGGTCCATATCATACTAGTAGGCCTCAGAGATGCTATCTGATTTAATTGACATGCTTGTATTCATACTGGGTGACTTAGTAGTCATTTATCCCTCAGAACTTGTTCCAAGACTTCTTTAGTGGTAACAATTGTGAGCATATAACCAGACAAGCCATCTTAGATAAACAAGAATCAAACAGTAACCATCTACAGACTGTATCCTAGAGAACTTGTTATTTATGCTTTCAGAAGTAATGTTGCATGGAATATTCCCACTAGCACTGAAAACCAGTGTGTGGATAACCTTGCCCTGAACCATATGAGCAAGTCTCCCAATTACTTAAGAGAACCTATATCTAATGTTTGAGACTGGTTCCAGCTACATTGTTTGGCTGTTAATGTAGACAAAACTAAAGTCATGCTTCTCTGGAATGACAAACTGGAAACTAACTACCCTTTAAAGGATCTCCCTCTAATAAGGTCCCATGTTCAACCATCTGGAATTGCAGTGTGATAACCATCAGAAAGTACACTGAATTGCCTATAACCAATTGATAAAAAAGTGGGAGGTGTGGTACTAGGTAGTTATTTCTGGTCTCCCTCTAGTGAATGATAATTCTTCTAATAGGCATTGGGTTTTACAATATAAATTTATATTATTTATACTGCATGCTGTAAAGTACACCTTAGGAAATCAATGTATCTTCCTATCAAGGAATGAGCTGAAAACTTGTTGACCCTTGTAATTCGTCAGAAAACTGTGGCACCACATGACCATAAGTAAGAAAAGAGACCACCTAACTGCTTAGGTACATTGCCACATTAAAGCTATCTCGCTTCCTGCACTTGAAATCCATAAGCAAATGCTGAGAAGGGATTCTGGTTATATTTGTGTTTTTTTGTGGATTTGAGTTTGTTCTCTTACACTCTTGGCACTCTATATTCTGTGCTTAATATTTTGTCTGTTCTTCAATTTGTGTTTGAAAGATGGTACCCACAATTCCATTGGGGTGGGTGGGGGTTGCATAATTATGTATGCAAATGCTATGTTAATCAGCATCCAGATTTTTGGCCAGTTGTACCTAGTTTATTTTTTATGTTTCTAGGTTGAGAGGTATGGATGGGAAACATATGTGTCTTCTGAGGTGCCTCATGTACAGCAGAAACTGTTAGCCACTAGTTTATTTGGAACATTTATCTGGTCTTCATTCAATGAATGATTTTAAGAATTAAAAAAAAATTGTGGAGTCCAGTGAAAAACTTTTGCATCAGCTTAATGATTATGTTAGTATGGGCAGTAATCTTCTTCCTAGGCTTACTTGGCCATGATGTAGTCATGCAAAAGCTACAATGCCTGCTGATAGGCATTTCCCTAATTTTCCCATTGCTTATGTGTACATCATACAGCTTAGTGTTGATAAATAAGAATGCTTTGCCCTCATCTGTATCATTCTTGTAACTGTTACTGCTTATGATATTCTGTTTTGAGGTAAATATACATTGCATCATCTTGCAAGCCTTATGCTTACCAATTAGTTATTGTATTCTGCTGATGTCTGTGTTGTACTTCTCGTATAACTTACTAACTGCCAAGTAATAAATGTGTTTTGTGTTTTTGTATTGCTTGACTTGAGCCATGGCTGGAGAAGGTCAATCTCAATCACTCTACTTGCCAAATTAATAATTAATAGATACATATTGTACAAGTGTTTTTTTTGCCAAAATACACTTCTGTTCTGCAGATATATTACCATATAAAATGACTTATAACATTGATACATTATTTCTTATTATGACATAACTGCCCAGAAATAACAGTTTTCAATGAAAAAATCTTCTGTCTTATCTACTCCTTTCTTTACAACTGAAGTTAGATTAGGCAGACCTATAAAAATCATACCCTTGTCTTATAAGCAGATAATGTTAGAGAAATGTTGAATACCATTTTATCATGTCACAGATCCCATTCCAGATATTGTCTTGATATGATACAGACTTAGCTTTACACCACTATGCATCTTTGGTAAAAAAAAAAAACAAAGTAAGGCATCCCGCATACTAATTCTATCTATTCTAAACATGACATTAATATATTTAATCTGGGATCTTGTCACAGGTAAAGCTTCAAAGTCTCACCATATAACAAAAGTCTTCATCCTAAACTATTCTAAATCCTATGTTGTTTTGAAATAGACATCATCTCTGGGATTCAGAAACATTCACGACTTTGAGGAAGACAATGCTGTGTGATGAGCAGCACATCCAAACTGTGTGTGATTCAGAGACACACTCAGCACAAGCGATGGAGAACAGGCAACAGAGCTAATCACAGTCTATGCTAATGGTTGCATAAGTACAGGGTAATGAGTAACTATTAAAATGAGGTAATCTGTGTATGTAAATGATGTCAAACTAAATGATGGAGTGATTCAGGGAGGTATAAAAAGTGCAGCATGGCTGCAGCTAAATCCTCATGTACGTGCAAGAGAATCACAGAATTATGCTAAAGGTAGCCATAGCATTAGCAAAAGTGTATATGCAACAGGTTATTACTTCAACTACAAACCACAGTGGTGTTTGTTGCCACCCTGTTATGGGCCATGTCATCCTACCATCCAACTGTGCTTGACATTTCAAGGCCTTCATGACAATGACATTGTAGACTGGTACTGTGCTGATTAGAACACCATATTTCAGCCTTATCTACAGGCCCCTGGCTTACCCATTCTAGTGGATGCAAAAGTATGTGTAGCTTTATGTATAGTGGCTACAGGGACCTTTCAGTGATGAGCAGAGGACAAAGTGAGAAAATATATGCGGTCTCAATGTACAACAGAGGAGAGAGAGAGAGAGACAGCACTATGTGGAATTTCTATAAAATAGACCATTTCCCTGAGGTGCTGGGGGCCAAAGACTATTCCCACACTAAAAGAAAGCTGCCCTGCACCTGACAATTTGGGAAGAAGGTATGTAAACCATAAAGGGTATCACTCCATTAACTGCCAAGTCACCTGTAATGTACTTCTGCCAATGGGAAGCAGATGTGGCCACAAGTTTAACAGCCATCTAGAGAATGGCCATTCCTACAGATGGCACTGGTGTATGCAGGGTACCCAGGAGTTGCTGTCAGGAGACTAAAATATTTCTCTGTCAGCTGTATAGAGACCATCAGGGCCATTTGCTGGTGGACTCTTATGAGGGTCCCCTTTTAAATGGATGGCAGGCCTTTTTCTGTATAGTCAAAAGTTTTAGTTCTCAGTTTTTCAGCATAATTATTGAACATACATCTATAATGTATTTAAATTTCTTAGGCAACTTAAATGTGTGGAATATGTTATCAGCTTATGATTACAGAGTATAGCTTGTCAGCAAGTTATGTCAGTTAACTATTGCAATAGTTTGTAGGGCTATGTGCTTGTTAGTTGCTGGAAGTTTGATTGTCATAGTGCTGCTACAGTGGCTCAACAGATAGCACCCCAATGCAGATGATTACAGCACACAACTTCACTGGGCAGTCACAGGCTCAGCATTTAATACAGCTCCACATACAACTTAGTCAGTTTATACAGGTTGTACACCTCAGGTTACATATGTCTGCATTTGTAGTAGACCCCCTGCTATTGGCACTGATTTTTTTTTCACTTGAGTGCTACAGCTATACTTGAGCTAACATTAT